>NW_005871108.1:5316323-5471193 GCF_000147115.1 Myotis lucifugus
TCTGTGTTTCTTAAAGACCCCCCAAGAAGGGCATGGCCTCTTACCATAGGCCCAAGGCAGGCCCTTTCTGGCTGCCCTTTAAAGCAAGGCCAGGCTGGGGAGGGGAATGGGGGTGAGGGGTCAAAAGAAAGAGCTGGGGTGGGGGGGGGTGGTGTCACACTCCAGAGGGCAGAGCGAGGAGGCCTGAGGGAGCCAGGTGGCCAGTCCTGCTCCGCCAGGTGACACTTTCCCCCTTCTCTTCTAGTCCACGACTTGCAGAGCTTCGGCCTTGACAACGTATGTACCAGGTGGAAATAATAGAGGGCGGATGGGGTGGGAGATGGTTGCTGCCTTAATTTCTCATAGGGACGTCCTGGGTTGGGGGAGCAGATAAAAAGATATACCACATTCTGATAGGGGATCTAGACTGAAGGCTGAGTAACTGGGAGTGACTTTTGAACTGAGATCTGTGCAGGCTGGGGTTGGACAAGAGCATTCCGGTCAAGGTCAGAAGGGACATGGCACTGAACCCCAAGGGCCAGTGCCGTTATGGACGGATGAGGCTGGAGCGGTTGGTGGACACCAGACCACAGGATTCAGGGGCCATGCTGAGGAGTCTGGTCTTTGTCCTCAGGCAGTGGGAGGCTGTTGGCCTGCCTTAACTAGGGTCATGACATGATCATATTGGCATATTTTTTAAGATCCCTCTAGTGGCTGAGTTTGATATAGACTAGAATAGGACAGGAGTGGGAGCTGGGGACCCTCCAGCCTGGGTTTCCTTGGCTTGAAACCTCAGGGAAAGCTAGCACCTGCCACTAAGGGCCCTTGCCCATCTGTGTTTGCCTAATGTGTACAGATTCAAGCGGAACCTCAAACTTTGGAACCCCTGCAGCCCATAGACTCTGTGAGGGAGGAGTTCCTAAGTGGGAAGTGGGATGCCTGTCTCAGATTCTCTAACAGGGCCCCTCCCTCCTACCCCCATCTCCACACATCTACTCCCCAGACCCAGGTGTCCCTGGCTTCTGTCCTGCAGAGCTTTTGATGGGGTGGGGTCTGCTGGGGCCTCTAGTGCTCTGAGTCCCAGGTGTTGCTTACAGATCAACATGACCCACTACATCCGGCACCTGTCATTTGGGGAGGACTATCCAGGCATTGTGAACCCCCTGGACCGCACCAACGTCACCGCACTTCAAGGTACCCGCCTGGAAGGTAACCCCCAGCTCCCAAAGCCCTGCCCGACACCCATGCCCAGTGCTCTCTTCTCCCTGCAGCCTCCATGATGTTCCAGTACTTTGTGAAGGTGGTACCCACAGTGTACATGAAGCTAGATGGGCAGGTAAGTCTGCAGGAGCTCAGCTAGCAGAGGCCCTCTCGGTGTCAAGCACTGGAGTCCCTTCAGCCTGGGAAGTGAAGTGCTGCTCTTATTCCCATATGATGGGTGACAAGCCAAGGCTCAGAGAGTGTAGGCAATGTGCCCACCAAGGCCCGGGCTGTCAGATCTGAAAGGACTTGCTCTTTTTTTACTTGCTCAGGCTGCATCCATCTGTTCCTGCAGTGCCCACTGTCTGCCTCACTGTACTCCATGGTCTGCCCTGGGCTGGGGGCTAACCTTTCCTGGGCCCCCTGCTTCCCTTTCTGCTGTGGCCTGTGGAACAGCAGCTCGGCAGACTGGTAGAATGCATGGGACTGAGTTTGCAGAGGAGTCAGGCCTAGCCTTGCCAGGTGCTCATGGTGCGTCCTTGAAGAGTTGCTTCTCATCCATGGACACCCGTTATGAGAATCCACCAAATGTAGCTGGAATTGGTAAACTCTAAAGAGCTGGTGACCAGCGGAGAAGCTGGGATTGTTAAGCTGGAAGAGGGCATCTAGGTGGTCCCCAGGCCTTGCCATATTCGTTACCAACATGGCACCTTGTTTTCTCCTCCACAACTCTCAAGGTGCTACAGCACACAGGGCAGGAACAGGGGTAGGGTGGAGGGGGTTGGGAGTCAGGTTGTAGACCTGGCCCTGGTCCAGCTCCCCTCCCATTCCAGGTGCTGAGGACAAATCAGTTCTCTGTGACCAGACATGAGAAGGTCGCCAATGGGCTGCTGGGCGACCAGGGGCTTCCCGGAGTCTTCGTGCTCTACGAGCTCTCGCCCATGATGGTGAAGCTGACAGAGAAGCACAGGTGAGGGTGGGGAAAGGGAGGGTACTGGGCCTGGTGGCAGTAGGGGTGCCTGCTGATCCCCCCACTCCTCTGCCAGGTCCTTCACGCACTTCCTCACGGGCGTGTGTGCTATCATCGGGGGCATGTTCACAGGTTAGTAGCCCTAGGGTGTCTGTTTGGGGTTGGGGTGTGGTGGGGAGTGTGAAGTCTGGGTTCCCCACAGATTTTGGTTGGGGAAGAAGGGGCACCTCAAGGCCAAGGGGAGATGCTGACCTAGTGAGTAAGGCTCTGGTGGTCAAGCCAAGGGCCCAACTGGGCCAGTGCCAGCCCTGTCTCTCTCCCCAGTGGCTGGACTCATCGATTCACTCATCTACCACTCAGCACGAGCCATCCAGAAGAAAATTGATCTAGGGAAGACAACATAGTTGTCCTCTTCCCCCTTGCTGTCCCCTCTTTCTCCTGTTCTCTGGTTTTGTGGTCATTTTCCCAGGCCCCCCTACTTCCTATTCCCTTCCCGGAGAGTCCTGCTCAGCCCCAGGTTGATAAATCTATTGGTTGTGATAGTACTCACTGGTCTCTGTGTGGTTCTTGGGTCTGGTCAGAACCTGGGGACAACCCCTCATCACAGCCACTTGTTGAGGGCAATCAGGACTGACAGATCAGGCCAGATGCCCTCTGGGAGCCCCATGTGGACATTTCCTGGTGTATAGGGCTGTGTTCAAACTAGACTGATGCTGGCCACACAGCCCTCTCCTCAGTCTCCTCCACTGTGCTCTTGGGGCCTTCTGATTTCAGCCTCAGGGCTGAGACGGACCTTCGTAGGATGAGTTTCCTGGAGCCACCACGGCTCCCAAGTTGATGAGTCCAGTGTTAGTAATAGAGCCCTGGAGCAGTGACACCTGAAGCTGGGGCCCCTGCCACTCTGGGTGCAGTCACCTGGATCTGTGACCCTGCTCTGTGCCAGCCCTTGCTGGCTCTTGGTGCCGAGAGGTGTCCAGCCAGATCCTGTGCAGCCTCCTAGGTGGGGGCAGAACTGAAGAACGGGAGGAAGGTAGCAGCAGTCATTCTGCAGCAGAGCTAGCATCAGATCCCAGCTCTGGCCTTCGTGAGGGCTTCCCATTAGAGCTTCCCATGTAGAACCAGGCCCTGAGACCTCGCCACTCCCAGAGACCTGAAGCTGGTCAGTTCCTTCCCTCATGTCTCGGGGTTTCAGTATAAGACAGTAGATGGGGAGAAGCGAAGAGAGGACAGAAAGCCAACTAGGGTGGTAATAGCAAAACCCCTGGAGGCAGACAGACCTGAGCTCCAGCTCTGATGTGATCAATTACAATCTGAGATGTTGGGCATGTTATTGATCTATGGGCACCAGTCTCATCTATATATTGCGGGTGATGGCTGTAGAGAGCCTTGTTTTTGACCACCCAGGAGCCATCCCCATTTGCTAACAGTATCTCGCATTTCCTCTGGGAAGCCCCTTCCATCCTCTCAGCCAGAGGTTTGGGAAGAGGATCAATCTCCCACCCTGAGCTCCAGGGGAGGGTTCCATCAGCACATCCTATCCCCTGGTCACGGTGACACAGTACGAGCCAGGCTGTCAGGACTGTGAATATGGGGACACGTGAGGTTGCTGCAGCCATCCTGCAGTTCCAAGGGGAGACCCTATTGGTGAATGAGCTGCCCCCAGAGGATAGCAGAGCTGAGCCTAGAGGCAGAGAACCAGTCTTGGTGACATCATTTGAGCCCTGTGACAAGCTGCGCCCGAAGCCAGCCAGTGAAACCTGGGACTATAGTCATTCAAGCCAGTTTGGGTTGGGATTGCTGTTACTTGCAGCCGGAAGTGTCCTTAACTGATATGGCTACCCTCAGAGTTGGTGAAGACTAAGTAAGTCGTTGAAGTCTGTGAAGTGCTTAGCTGTTATAAGCAGATTAGGTGAGAGGGACCCAGCCATTGGCAGGAGCAACCGGTGGGCTCTTAGAGGGTATGACACCTCGCCAAGCAGGCCTTCTCAGCCCTGAACCTCCTGCCAGGTCCTATTCTTCCCGGTGGTGGGGCCATGTGGTCAACTTTCCACCCTGTGTATTCATTTTCCCAGTGAGTCCCGAGCATCTGAGGTCACCCAAGAACATCTCTATTCTCTGCCCCTGTGTTCTGCACATTCTCAGGCATCAGAGTGGATGTGAGTGAAGGTTTATTCAAAGAAAGCAGTGAACTTGAGTAACTCATTGGTGAGAAGGACTTCCGGGAGTAGGAGTGGAGGGGTGGGTGTGAGGGGATGAGTGTCCAAGGTCAGTTAGGGCCCGGGGAGCGGTGGAGTGGCTGGAAGATGACCTGGCTGATCTGGCCCGGCATGCTGTAGAAGACGAGGAGGAGGAAGATGATGATCAACGCCAGCAGCACCAGGAGCACCAGGATGCGCCAGTACCGGCGCCAGATGAAGAAGACGAAGGTCTTCAGCGGGTTCACAAACCAGTTGAAGGAGGTTTTGGGACGGCTGTTGGGAAACAGGGTAGGTGATCAGGTGATTTCGGAATGATAAGGAAGCCCTAGTCCTCTGGCACCTCCAACTCAAGCTCCAGCCAGCCTCCCAGCAGCCCACTCACTTGGGCTTCTCCAAGGGCTCAGGCTCCTTCCGCCCCATCCCCACTGGCCGTTTCTCCGCCTCCTCCACCGTCAGCAGCTCAAACTCTGCCTCCACCTTTCCCTAGAAAAAGAAGAAACAGGCTGAGCTCTTAGGTCAGTGATGACACGCGTGTCAGAGGTGACACGCGAACTCATTTTTTTTGGTTGATTTTTCTTTGTTAAATGGCATTTAAATATATAAAATAAATATCAAAAATATAAGTCTTTGTTTTACTATGGTTGCAAATATAAAAAAATTTCTATATGTGACACAGCACCAGAGTTAAGTTAGGGTTTTTCAAAATGCTGACACGCCGAGCTCAAAGGTTCACCATCACTGTCTTAGGTGGCTCAGACCTGGCTCCCTGCCAGCCCAGTCCTGGGCCCGGCTGCACCCACCCTGAGGATGTAGACGTTGCCTCCGGGGTCTGCAAACTCTAAGTCCTCTGGCCGGCCCTTCCTCCTCCTCCGCCTCTTCCTGCCAGCCTGGGCCTCCCGCTGCTCCCGCTCCTCATCCTCTGGCTCCCGAAGCTTCACCACAGGCCACCAGCCCCGCAAGCGGCGGCAGCGGAACAGATTGCACCTGGGCCCAGCCCCATCGCGGGCCAGCCGCACAGAGCAGAGCTCTGGGCCCCGGGCTCCCCGCACCATGTCTGGCAGCTGCAGCTCCAGGGATCCTGCAAGGCCAGAGCTCCCTGGGTTAGGCTGGAGACCAATGTCTATCTGGGCCAGGGGCAGGAGGCAGCACAGCGGGATTGTAAGTCAGGGCATCAGAAGTTAGAATGTGGTGGTCAGGCACAGCTATGGACCACACACCACAGCCCCCAATGAAACAGGGTCAAGGGCGGGACCAGACCCGAGGCCTGAGTCAGGGACTTTGGGAAGGAATGGAGGTGGTGATGCATAGGGCTGAGTAAATTCAGTAATTAGGCCAGAGAGCAAAGTTAGTGACCTAGGGCCTGAAGCCCAGGATCCGGGGCGGGTTAGAACAGGGAACCAGGGCCAGGACAGGGCAATGAGGGCAGAAGCCAGGGCTAGGTGAAGGTGGAGGAAGGCTTCGCAGTACCGAGGAAGTCATTGGCGGAGATGCGGTCATAGTCCCAGACCTGCAGGACCAGCACTGCCGGATGCCGGAACTCGGCCTCTTCCAGGGCGAAGGGTCCAGGCCGTCGCCGGACGCTCACCTCCCGCTCCGTGGGCAGGTAGTCAAAGCGGAACACGAAGCGCCAGTTGAAGTTTCCCTCCCCAGTCAGAGAGTTGAAGTGCACGTCTGTCTCCTGCTTGTCCTGCTCCAGCCCCTTCACCCAGCTGGAGCCCAGGGGAGGCAAGGGGCAGTCTAAGGGGCATCAGCTGGGACCAAGCCCAGAACCCAGCTTGCCCCTGCTCACCCACCACCCAGTCCCTCCACCCAGCTCCAGGCATCTTAGAGGGCTTAGGGGACAGGGCCTGGCTCAGCCCCAGGGCCCAAGCCCCAGCTGGCGATCTCACCTCAGTATGCAGGTACTTGTACAGCCCAGCGGGCAGGCCTACCTTTTCACATAGATGTCACTGGACATCTCTCCAGTGAGTGGGTTCACGTCATCCAGAACCACATCCTCCGTGTTCCAGATGATGACTCTGAGCTCATAACTAGGGGGTGTTTTGGGGGGGGGGGGGGGGTTCAGATTCGTGAGAGGAATCCTGGGAAGGGCTTCAGGAAGGACCTGGGCCAGGGTCACTGACATTCACTGAGCACCCAGTGTGGGCCAGTTGGGTGACCAGGCTGTCTGTGGTCCCGTGAGGGGCAAGTATCACTGACCACCCTCGCTACAGCAGGTGACACCCAGCATGGTTTGCTGACCCAACTGAACCAGCAAGGTTCTCCCTCCCATAAATTTGGAATTTGGAATTAAATCCTGAAAAGTTGAGTCATGTAGCATCAAATGCAGGGTTGGAGCCACAGTGAGTCAAAGTGACATGCAACCTGAAGTTTTGGGGTGCAAAAGAGGGGCACGTGAGCAGAGAAAGCCAGTCTGCAGAGAAGTGGGAGAAGAGCAGAGTGGCAACGACAGCATACAGCCCCCGGGGGACAAAAGGAGGGGCTGCAACATTCTTGTTCCTCCCCCACCAGCCCTAGCCTTGGCTGTCATGGGTTTCCTGGGTATCTTTTCTCTTGCCCAATTCAATTTCCCTCATTTGTTGACAGCACCCTGATTTCCTGTTGGTGACCCCCATGCTGTTAATCTGTGTCATTCTGGTAGGATAGACAGACCCCTCTACCTGGCTCCAGAGGTGGGTACCTCACCTCACCTAGGACATCACTCAGCACTGACCAATCAATTACAGCCCATGACCACATTGAGTGTTCAGAGATCAGCATTTGACCCAAGCTGGCCCAATGAGAGTCAGCCCTGAGACTTTTGCTCCAATTGGAAAAGAGGTGTGTATTTTTCTGCTCAAGTAGTCTAGTTGGTCAGATGTAAACCTGGCACCATTAGGAGCCACCTTGCCCTCAGACTGTGAAAGTCTCCCTGAGAGTGGCACCAAGGAAAGCAGGGCCCAAAGGTGGAAAGTGACAGGTTACTGACAACATCTTAAGTGCATACACACCACACAAAACTCTACTCACACTAGCTCAGGGCAGAAGAGGGCTTAATGGAAGTGACGGACACCCAACCCACAATAGCTTATTCAAAAGGGGTGGGGGTGGGGCCTGCCAGCATGGCTCAGTGGTTGAGTGTCAACCTATGAACCAGGAGGTCACAGTTTGATTCCCTGTCAGGGCACATGCTCATGTGGGGCAGCCAATCGATGATTCTCTCTCATCATTGATGTTTCTATCTTTTTCTCCCTCTCTGAAATCAATAAAAACCTATTTTAAAAAAGTGGGGGAGGATTTAATGGCTCACCTAATTGAAAAGCCTGTGTCAACAACCTCTGCCTGCTTCACCAGGGGCTCAGGTTTTTGGAAGGCCCTTTTGCAGGTAGTCCAAGATGTGCCCACCCCCTGAGAAGAGGGGCCAGGACTCTCTCTCACCTGATTGGCTGCCGAGGCTTGATGTCAACTGGGGGTGGCGCAGGCACATTACGGGGGAAGATGTCAATCCACATGTGAAGGGATCCCTGGGGGTACATGTGAAGTGGGAACAAGCTGTAGGATCTTGCTGGGGTCCCTACCTCCCCCAACAACCCTGTGGCCACCGGCTGTGCCTTGCCCCAGGTGGAGAGAAGAGCTGGGGTCAAAAGGGCATGGTTGAGCCCAGCCGGTGTGGCTCAGTGGATGAGCATGGACCTATGAACCAGGAGGTCACCATTGCATTCTCGGTCAGGGCCCATGCCTATGCCTGAGTTTCGGACTCAATCCCCAATAAGGGGCATGCAGGAGGCAGCCAATTAATGATTCTCTCTCATTATTGATGTTTCTATCTCTCTCCCCCTCTCCCTCTCTGAAATCAATCAATATATTAACATATGTATTAATATTTTTTTAAAAAGAGGGCATGGTTGGTCAGATCCTGGGTAGTGAGGATGAAGGTGGAGTCCGAAATGGAGGTTCCAAGGTTGAGGTTAAGTTAGGGGTTGAGGCCCCAGAAGTGGAAGGTTGAGAGCAAAAGTTAGATCTGGTATTTTCAAGGTCTAGATCCTAGGGACCTGGTCAGGTTGGGAGTGCCAAGTCTGAGACTTAGTGGCCCAAGGGTGGGAATCCTTCAGGACCAGAGTCAGGAGAGGGGGTGTGAGGTCCAGGAAGGAGATCCAAGACTAGAGTGGGACTGCTGGGGACCAGGACCGGGAGCCGAAATCAGAAGCGGGAGTGCAGTGCCAAGATGGAGGTCTTAGGAAATGGGCATCCTGGGGGCCTGGTTCCAGGACCAGCTGGGAGTCCTGGGGTTCTGGAGTTGGGTGCTAAGCCCTCCCTCACCTGCAGCAGCCCCGGGCTGCGGGGATGGTAGAGCGGCCGTGTTTCTACGTGCTCAGGTACCAGCTGGATCCCAAGACCTGGCATCTCCTGCCAGCACCGCAGCACAGACAATGCCTGGGCCTCCTCAGGGACCTCACTTGCCATGGTAGGTCCTCGTCTACCTGCAACAAGCGGTGTGTGAGGCTGGGTTCCACACAGCTCCCAGCTCTCCTCCCTTCCTCCCCCACCCTTCAATCGAAGCTCTAAGCCGAAGCAGCTGCTGTGGTGGACAAAGTCCATGGGCTGGAGGGCAAGTCCACGATGCACAGAAAGTGGGAGGATGCTGCTAAGACAACTTTGTCAGTGAAAAGCCAGCAGTCAGGAGGACAGTGGGATAGGAGGGGCTGTGGCCGTCACATAGACGCTGTTTAGAGACAGACCACCAGTCATTTATGAAGCCTGAGCTCAATTCTACAAGCACATTCTGTTGTAGGGGACCCCCTATCGACCACCTGTGTTCTGGGAACAGATTAGCTATTCTGGGGTCCACTTTGGCTCTTTGGAGATCTCACACTCACCAATAAAGACCATTTTCTCCCCACATCCAGGAACCTCCTCCTTACTTAGCCAAACTCACCTCCTGTTTGCAGAAGGAGGCAGGCTCTTTTGGGGGACACACTAGACTGGGCACCAGGGGTCCCCTATACCTTGTTCTACCATCTTTTTTAAAAAATATATTTTATTGATTTTCCACAGAGAGGAAAGGAGAAGGACAGAGAGCCAGAAACATCGATGAGAGAGAAACATCAATCAGCTGCCTCCTGCACATCCCCCACTGGGGATATGCCCGCAACCAAGGTACATGCCCTTGACCGAAATCGAACCTGGGACCCCTCAGTCCGCAGGCCGGCGCTCCAACAACTGAGCCAAACCGGTTAGGGCCCTTGTTCTACCATCTTGCTCACTCTGGGCTATCCAGCAGAGAGGGACTGGTACCTGTGGGCAGGGTCTCAGGCGGTGTTGGAAAGACTTTGCTGCCCACCTTGACAGCCCCAGCTCGGTATTCAGGCGCGGGGAGGCCACAGCGTTGGCACAGCCCCGCCAGGATCTGTGAAGGCCGGAATGCATCACGCCAGGCATTGTACCCATCCCTGCAGGCAGAAAAGGGATATGCCTCATTTGGGGACAGCAATGGACACAGTTGGGCACAGGGGCAGGGATGGGACCCTTGAAGACATGGGATCCAGGTCCATATCCCTGATGGAAGACAGCTTAGTCGTTGCTTATGGTAACCATGAAAATAAAATGTATGCCAGGTGCTCCTATGAAGGAGATACTAATATTATTACCTCCATTTTGCAGATGAGAAAACTGAGGCTTAGAGAAGAAAAGTGACTCATAGTTACAGGATCCCAACTCCCAAGCCCAAGTCTTGACCACTAAGCTATAATGTCTTGGTCATGAAGAGGTTTCCTTGCACGAAATCAAAGGATCTGGAGACACTAATGGAAATGTGGAGTTGAATGTCTTTGGTAAGACTAAGAATGGCTCTTGAGGGCCCTGTCAGACTCACACGTCATACTGGGAGGCCAGCCCACAGTTCGCCCTGTGGTGGCTATAGAATCGGTTTTCCAGGTCAATGTGGGTCTCCCCGATGAGGTCGTCAGAACCCACGAGGTCATGATCAAACACAGCCACCGTCAGCTCCGGCTCAGCAGGGAGAGAGATGCTGAGCTCCAGGACCCTGGCCAGAGGGGAGAATGGCTGAGGACACCTCCGTGCCCCAGGAAGTTGTCTTATGTGGGTAGGAGTTCCAGGGGTCTCAGAAGCTCTGTCCATTCTCCCACCATCAGCACATAAGCTGCCTGAGCATGAGTCAGACCACTTATGGCAAAGTTACTCCCCAAAACCTAGGGCCCAGCTCACTCTCCAAAGATGGGGTTCAGCTGCTTGGGGATGTAGCGCTCCTTGGTGTCCTGCCGCTCCCGGCTAGTGCTCACCACCACATAGGGGTCTGCTTTGCCATTGGGGTCCGCAGGAGCCAGGTTGGTAGCCTAGGGGGACAGTGTAGAGTGGAACTGAGAGAAGTGTCATTGTCACACCCAAGACTTGCTGAACCTAATCTCAGATTGAGTATGAGCGGGGAGTTACCAAGGAGAGATCTCCCACCACAAGAAGTTAACTAGAGGCTGTCTAAGATGACTTTTATTCTCTTTTAAATTAATTGTGAAATACTTAAGACATATAAATAGGTATAACAAAAAATACAATGAATGAAACAGAAAATATATGGGATATGCATAAAGGCTTCTATTCAATTTATAACTTTTTATATTGTTAGACTTATTTTTTACAATGAGCATGGTATACTTTTAAAATTAAGAATTTTAACTAAATCCTATATAATAAAAAGGTAATATGCAAATTGACCCTAACAGCAGAATGACTGGTCACTATGACACACACTGACCACCAGGGGGCAGATTCTCAATGCAGGAGATGCCCCCTGGTGGTCAGTGCGCTCCCACAGGGGGAGCTCTGCTCAGCCACAAGTCAGACTGATGGTTGCCAGCACAGTGGTGGTGGTGGGAGCCTCTCCCGCTTACTCAGCAGTGCTAAGGATGTCTGACTGCAGCTTAGGCCTGCTCCCCGCTGGCAAGTGGACATCCCCTGAGGGCTCCCGGGCTGCCAGAGGGATGTTTGTCTGCCAGCTTAGGCCCAATCCCCCGGGGAGCAGGCCTAAGCCAGCAGGTGGACATCCCTCAAGGGGTCCCAGACTGCGAGAGGGCACAGGCCGGGCTGAGAGAGACCCCCGCCGAGTGCACAAATTTTTGTGCACTGGGCCTCTAGTAAAAGTATAATACAATGAGCATATGTGCCCAGCTTAATTAATAAAACACTGCTGCCCAGCCAGAGTGGCTCAGTGGTTGAGCATCAACCTATGAATCAGGAGGTCACGGTTTGATTCCGGTCAGGGCACATGCCTGGGTTGCGGAATCAATCCACAGTGTGGGGCATGCAGGAGGCAGCCAATCATGATTCTCTCTCATCAATGATGTTTCCATCTCTCTCTCCCTCTCCCCCTCTGAAATCAATAAAAATGTATTTTTATAAAAAAGAAAATTACTGCCCTAACCGGTTTGGCTCAGTGGATAGAGCGTCGGCCTGCGGACTGAAAGGTCCCAGGTTCGATTCCGGTCAAGGGCATGTACCTAGGTTGCGGGCACATCCTCAGTAGGGGGTGTGCAGGAGGCAGCTAGTCGATGTTTCTCTCTCATCGATGTTTCTAACTCTCTATCCCTCTCCCTTCCTCTCTGTAAAAAATCAATAAAATATATATTAAAAAAAAAAGAAAAAAGAAAATTACTTTTTCTATTTTGATAGTTGACTTAGTAAATGCATAACATGCATAAGTTATTGAAGTATAATTTATGTACAACATTATATTTTAGTGGTTTTTACACTGCTACCTGCAATGTATGTGAATTCCAGATTCTCCACATTTTTACCAACACTCGGTATTGTCAATCTTAAAAAATTTAGCCTTTGTAGTGTATGTGACACTGTAGCTCACTGTGGTTTTAATTTACATTTCCCTGATGACGACGCATGTTGACCATCTTTGCATGTGCCTATTGGCCTTATGTAGATTTTCTTTTGTGAAGTGACTGTTCACATCTCTTGCTCCACCACTGAGCTTTTCATTTTATTTTATTTTTTAAAAAATATATTTTATTGATTTTTTACAAAGAGGAAGGGAGAGAGATAGAGATTTAGAAACATCGATGAGAGAGAAACATCGATCAGCTGCCTCCTGCACATCTCCCACTGGGAATGTGTCTGCAACCCAGGCACACGCCCCCGACCGGAATCGAACCCGGGACCCCCCAGTCCACAGGCCGATGCTCTATCCACTGAGCCAAACCGGACTCGGCTTCATTTTAAATATTACTATGAACAAGGAGTCAGAGGACCTCAGCTCTAAATTCTGGTGCTGCCATAAGCAAGCTTTATAACCCTGGGGAGTCTCTTAACTTTGTGCCTAAAATTTCCCACCTGAGAATAAAGAAGGTGGGCTCTGATGCCTAAGGTTCCTCCAAATCCTTCAGTCTATAGGTTTCATGTATGTTGCCTTTGCTGGAGGCGTGCTGGGGTGATAGGTGCTCACCTTTACGACATATACTCTGACCAAGAGCTTGATGGGCTGGTTTTGTGGGATTCCCCGGGAGATTTTGGGCTCAAAAAATGGTGTGGCCTCTGATTCAGGATAAATGAGGAAGGAGCCCTGGAGTGGAGGGAGGACAGACAAGGCCCTGGTAAGAGTCTTCCTCCCCCATCCCCGCCCGTGCTGCCTGGTCCCCTCTGCGTCCCTTCTCCAAGCACACCTTAAACTTGCCCACAAGGTGCCCAGACCCTTCTTCCTCTCCATCTCCATCCTGACCCCCTTGCCCTCGATACAGGGGAAACACATTCAGCCAGTCTTCAAAGTGGTCAAACTCTTCCTCCAGGGACCTGTTGTAGATCTGAAAGGCATGGGCCTCAGTGACAGCCCGATGTCCAGAATCCAAACAGAATCCCCTCTGCCCTCACCCAGTCACCTTCAGAGTGGCGATTGCTTTTTTCAGGGACACGGAGTCTTTGACTTCAGCCTCACCCTGGTCTTGAGCTTCCCCATCCATGGAAGTGAAGTTGACCCCATCTGGGAACAGCAGAATGCCCAATTAGAAATACTGGTGCTGGGGGAGGAGGGGAGACAGAGAGCAAGAGCAAGAAGGCTGAATGTCTTACCTGAATCCCCAGGATCATCCACTTCATCTTCATCAAAGTTGGGCTGAAATCAAGGGTCAGGTCAGAGATTCTGCCCCACCCCTCACCTCCTTAATCTACCCTTTTTCTGGGACAGGAAGTTGAGAAACTTCAAGTTCCAGCTGAGTAAGCCCCTTGCAATTTCAAAGCTTCAGTTTATCATCTAGTCCTGTGCTGTCCAAGACAGTAACTCCTGGCTGCTTGTGTCTGTTGAACCCTTGAAATGTGGCTAGTCCAAACTGAGATAGCTGTAAGTATAAAATACACACCAGATTTTAAAGACTTTGTGTAGAATAATGATGTAAAATATCTCATCACTAATTTTTATAATAATTACTTATTAAAATTATTTTTAGATGGATTAGGTTAAATAAAATGTTATTAAAATTAATTTCACTTGCTTCCTTTTATTTTTTTAAAGGTGGGGCCTACAAAAGTTAAAATTACATTAGTGGCTAACATGCTATTTTTATTGGATGACACCTCTAGATAATGGAGTTAAATAACCCCCAGTTTCTAGAATTGTTGTGGAGATGAGAACAGATGACTATAATGAAGAGATCTGAGCTCCACGTTCAAAGAGATCCTTCCTCTTGCCATTTACCCTCCTCTCCCTCCAGCCCCTACCCTGGGGCCCTCCTCTGCCTCCACCTGCCCCCGGAGCTCCTGCAGCGAAGCGTAGTACTTGGACCACCAGTCGAGCTCTTCAGGATCTGGGATGTCCTCCTCCAGCTCTGGGCCTTGATTCAGAAGGCCACTCAGAGGGAGCTTCTTCAGAGGATCCTGAGGAAGAGAGAATTCAGCAGCCCTAACCCCGTACCACCCCAGTCCTGCCATCCCCTCCTCCACACATCTCCCACACGCCATCACCTTCAGGAGCCGCCTGGGTATCCTGGCTTCAACCAATAAGGGATCCAGGGACATCTGTCCTGGGAGAGGGGAAATGAGATCAGGAGGTCAGGCGAGGAGCAGTCAGACTCCAGGCCCCATCAGAAGGCTCCTGGAGCCATCTCGGCCTGGAACCAAGGGCTTCGGTCTGGTGGTCCCTAAGAGAAAACCTCTTACCTTCATGTTCCTTGGGCACCAAGACCCCTGTCTCCTCGTCTCCTTCCTCCTCTGGGGGATCCTCATGACCCCGGAGTATGAATCGCATCATGTGGGAAACAATGTGGGAACCCACGAGCACTGTACGGCCAAAGGCCCGGCGTTCAATTACTAGGATGGTGAGGGGAGGCTGCAGGTAAGGCCGCTCTGGCAAGTCCTAGGGGCGGGGAGAGAGGACCTGTGTTTCTGAAGATCTGGGGAGGAGGGAGAGGCAGCGGCAGAGACAGATGGAAAACCATAGATTTAAATCTGCATTCTTAGCACAGCTCTGCCACAACCTCATGGTGTCATCTGGTAAGTCACTGCCTTCTAAGCCTGTTTCCCAGCTAAAAAAGAGACACAATCCTGGTTTGAAAGATTTGTAAATTATCAAATGATATAATAGACAAAAATACTTTGGAACCTACCAAGTGCTATAAAAAATGTGAGGTGCTTATTATTTTTTTAAGGTTTTCTGCTTTATTTTTAAAATATATTTTTATTGATTTCAGAGAGGAATGGAGAGAGAGATAGAAACATCAATGATGAGCGATGATCATTGATCGGCTGCCTCCTGCATGCCCCCCACTGGGAATCGAGCCCGCAACCCAAGCATGTGCCCTTGACTAGAATCGAACTGGGATCCTTCAGTCCACAGGCCAATGCTCTATCCACTGAGCCAAACCAGCCAAAACTGTTGTTATTATTATTATGTAAAGAACCAATGCTCAATTTGTTTATATAAATTTAGAATCCTAATAATATGTATGCCCATGAATTCCATATCTATCAATAGATCCTAAGTGGGGGGAACAATAATCATAACACTGTATTGCTGGGCTTATTTTACATATATGTGACAATTATAGCATGAAGTAGGGAGGAAGGAATGGAGCTATAATGGAGAAAAGTTTCTATATTCTACTGTAGCTAAATTATATTGTACAAAATCAGTATGCAGCCCTGGCCCATCTGGCTCAATTGGTTGGGCATTGTCCCATGCACCAAAAGGTTGCTGGTTCTATTCCTGGTCAGGGCACATGCCCAGGTTGCAGGCTCAGTCCCCATTAGGGGGCATTCAGGAGGCAGCCGATCAATGTTACGCTCTCGCATCAATGTTTCTCTCTCCCTCTCCCTTCCTCTCTCTCTAAAAATCAATTTTAAAATCTTTTTTTAAAAAATCAGTATGTGTATTGTAATCTAGAGCAACAACTAAGTAAAAATCAACAAAGGAATTAAAGTAGTAGACTAATAACTATCTATTTAATACAAAAGAAGGTAGTAAAGGAAGAACAAAAATATGAGACATATAGAAAACCAATTGCAAAATGGCAGATGTAAACCCAACCGCATCAAGTACATAGCGGAGAAAGGGATGCACTGTGAAATGGGAAATGAGAGCGCACGGCCCCTGGAAGTTCAATGAGCAAATGCTTTTCAGTTTCACCATCTTATAGAACAATAAAGTTTTCAAACTGAAAACTCCCGCTTGTGGAACAGAATCATGAAGCTGTGCTGGGTTTGTTGTTGTTGTCTGCCGCCTTGTAGTCTGGTACTACTGTGCTTTGTCCTAGGCATCCCCTCACAGAGTCACCCCCACACTTTGTTTGCAAAGCCCTTTTACCCAGATCCTGTCTCTCATTGGCTCCTCACAGCATTCCTGAAAAGGAGGCATTTGTTTTATTTTCTTTCACTTTTTTTTTTTATACCTGTTACTCCCTTTTACAAATAAACAAAACACTTGCCCAGCCAGAGTGGCTCAGTTGGTTGAATCTGTTCCCATGAACTGAAAGGTTGCCAGTTCAATTCCCAGTCAGGACACATACCTGGGTTGTGGGTTTGATCCCTGGTAGAAGAGCTTATAGAAGCCAACCAATCGATGTTTCTCTCTCTCCCCCTTACTCTCTCTAAGCATGTTCTTGGATAAGGATTAAAAAAAAAATTTTTTTTTTTGAAGTTCAAGTAAGACAAGTGTTTTGACAAGCTCCTAAGTGGCATTGCAAAATTGGACTCCAAAGCCCATACGATAATAATTACAAATTACACAAAGAATGCATTTTTCTTCTCAGCCGCTGGTATCTCAGAGACTAGAGTCCTTTAGACTCATACTTCATGACACTTGGCTAATCCACTCATTCAACAGAGCCAAGAGAGCACCACCAGTTCATGGATATCCAGGGATCAGCAAACTATAGCCTGTAAGCCAAATCTGGCCCAGTTTTTGTAAATAACGTTTTATTGGAGCACGGTCATATTCATTCATTTACTTGTTGTCTATGGATATCTGCGTGATACAATGACAGAGCTGAGTAATCACAAACTATAAAACTATATGAGTCACAGAGCCTGAAATATTTATTACCTGACTGACCCTTTATAGAAACTTTGGTGATCCTTGGATTAATCTAAGATAATCAGCCTGGAATTCACCATCCCACTGTCCTCTCTTACGTCTCAGCCCAGTGCCTCTTGCCCCAGCTCATGCCCTCACCACTGTCAGATGCCTGACCAGCTCGGTGAAATTGGGGTTCCCACGGTAACTGGCCAGGACCTCAGACTCCACACGTCGCCCGGCCACCTCCAGCACAACCTGGGGCTGCTCCACCTTGAACAGATGCACACGGCCGAGGTCCCTTAGACCCCAGAACAGCACCTAGGGTCGGGAAGTGGGAGATTCAGGGGCCTGCGCCTGACAGAGGGACACCCAGGTGTGGGGGAAGAACGGGGATGTGAGTGCCTTGTGCTACCTCAACACGGAACTCCCTGAGCACTGGGCGCACATTGGGTGGCAGGGATAGGCGTCCAGAGAGGGGCTCAACCAGGGGTGTCAGGTCCTGTGGCTCCACATCACTGGGCACTGAGGGCTGCAGTGGGCAAGAGGTCAGAAGTCAAAGAGGAATCAGGCCAAAGGAGGGAAATCCTGGACTCAAGAAAGAAAAATGAAGAGTTGCTAGTGAAATATAAATCAAAAGGGTCAAGGCAAGGCTGGATTGTTGAGAGGACGCGTCTAGGAAACAGGCCCATGTACAGGAACAATGGGTGTGTGTCTGAGGCATGAGGATCAACCCACAGCCTGGGTTCTCTGGGGTGGGAGCCCTGGCAAGATGAACCTAGGGTATGTCTACTTCTAGTGTTCCCTGGAGTCTGCAGGCCTAATGAGGTAACCCCAGGACAGATTTGCAGCCTGCATTCTCTTGGGACAAGAGATTTGGGGTGAGCCTGGAACATGCCCATGTTATATATTCCCTGGGACTGGACAACCTGATAGAACAACAAGAGGAATCCACAGCTCATGGCAGCTAGGCCAAAGCACTCTGACCTCCAGCCGGCCACTATAGTCCAGTTCAATGAGTTCAAAGGTGGCGATGAGCTCTCCGGCTGCCTGGGGCCCCTTCCTCAGGGGGAAGAACTGCAGCTCAGGGCGTTGGTAAGGGTCCTCCATCAGCTTTACCCTCGGGGCAGCCAGTGCCCTGCCCAGGAACACAGGGGGGCCCTGCAGGGAGCAGGCCAGGGAAGACAAAATTGGAAGAGGCTCAGGAGCCAGGGGAGGGGGCAGCAAGACAAGTGGAGGTGCTTGGGGGCAGAAAGCCAGGTGAGGCCCAGGCCACACTCACAAACTTGTTGTGGTCAAAGACATTGATGATCACTAATGGGGGCTCCTGCTGCAGGTGCTCCCTCCTCCCGTCCACGATCAACTGATCAAACACCAGAAGCTCATCCCACAGGGGGCTCAGCGTCTGCTCCAGGACCTTGGGGCCACGCAGGGAAGGAGGCAATGGTAGGCATCAGAAGAAGGCTCCCAACACACATCCCAGATGAGCACAGCAGCCCTAAAGTAATGCTTTAAGTGACTGTTCATCACTAAAGGAGCGAGAATGTGATGAAGAGGAAAGCATCCTTCAGACTGGTGTTGGAGCCTGCGCCCAGCCCTGGTCTCTGCTGACTGTAATCTGTCACCCTCAGAGCTTGTCTTAAAGTCAAGCCCCGAAAATAACTCCTCACTCCTAAGACAGACAATGCTACACCACCCTCTAAATCAGAGCTTCCTGATCCAATATTCTGTCCTGAAAACCCAGGGCAGGAAGAGAGACTTAGGGCCTGGGGAGAAAAGCTCAATGCCCACCTGACTTTGTCTCCCAAAGCCTCCTCCACCCGCACCCCCCAGCCCAGCCCTCACCCGTGTGGTCTGGCACTGTGTAGAAATGAGGACTCGAGCGAAGGGGTCCGAGAGCCCACTGTCATCTGCTGCCAGCACACCTCGGGCCTGGTACAGGTGAGCCCGGAGCTGGAAGTAGCTGAAGTCTGGCGTTAGGGGGAAAGAAGGGGCTATGTTTGTTCAAGGGGATCACAGGAGTCCATGACCCCGACCCCACTGAACCCCAAGCTGAGCACAGCCCCACACTTTGGGCCTACTGGTCCCCCCGGCACTCACCATCCCGGTGCAGGCTCTGAGGCAGCCCTGCTGAGGGCTCAGGCAGCAGGTCCTGGGGGAGCGCTGAGGTGCAGGCCTTGGCTTGCTTGCCCAGCCCCAGCCACAGGAAGAGCTCCAGCTTGGCACACACCTCACCAGGGGCTGCCCCAGGTGCCTGTTGTGGGGAAGAGGCACCTGTCAGGGCCCAGCTCTTATCCCAGCTACACCAACAGCCCCGCTTCCCGGGAGTACCCCTGCTCTCCTTACTGCCAAACTAAAGCCCAGCTCCCTAATCCAAAGAGCATTCCCTGTACCTCACCCTTACACCCCACTTCATGCCCTCTACTCAATCAATACCCATTACCCTGATACTCCATATTCCTCCTGGCCCAACACTGTCACTTCCTATACCCCAACCCCAAAACGACACTCTGAGCTCCACACTCCCATCCCCACACTCACTCCCTCTGTCCCCACATCCCAAACACGTTTGGATCCCCTGACCCTCATCCCAATGGTCACAGCTTCTCACCATCGGGATCCCTGTGGGCATCTTTTCCAGGGACACCTCCTTTAGAAATATTTTGCCTTCAAACCAGCTGTACTTACAAGGAGCTAATTACAGTGGGGCCTTGACTTACGAGTTTAATTTGTTCTGAGACCGAGAGTAAGGAGCTCATTAAGGAGCTCGTTAACTCAAATTACTCTGTCAACTCAATGCAAAAAATCGGCCGAGAGACAGCTGGTATCTCAAAAAAAAAAAAACTCATTAGTTGGGACACTCGTAAGTCAAGGCCCCACTGTAATCACGCTCCCATTTTCATTACCATGTCCATCTGTCAGAGCCTAGTCAGCAAAGGGCCCCTGCAGGTCCAGAGCCGACAAAATTTGTTTATCTCACATCAGAGCTGGCCTGGGTAAAGGCACAATCTCCTTTTGGCTTTTGAATAAGTGAAAAGAGTTTGGGTATACTTGTAAAAAAGTAAAAATTGTAAGAAATTAAAATAAATTTGCCCCGGCGGGTGTGCTCGGTGGTTAGAGTGTAGGCCTGCACAACGAAAGGTCACGGTTTCAATTCCCAGTCAAGAGCCCGCACCTGAGTTGCAGGTTCAATCCCTAGCCCGGGTTGGGGTGCATGTGGGAAGCACATGTGTCTGTCTCACACTGATGTTTCTCTTTCTCTCTCTCCCTCTCTCTCTTCCCCTCCCTCCCTCCCTCCACTCTCTCTAAAAATGTCCTCAGGTGAGGTTTAACCAGAAAAAAAATTAAAATTGTTTAATTTAAAAATATTTTTAAAATAAAGGAGTTTGGGACCCCCCCCCCCAATTGGGAACCACAGGCCTTTACCTCATGACCTCTTGCCCTATGAGCCTTTCCCCACTCCAGTCTCCAGCACCCTCACCCCCAGGACCCACTCACTGTGAGCAGCAAACTCTGGATCTTCCCACAGTGCTGGCCTCGTTCCTCCTCTACCACAGAGAACAGCACATCCTGGGCTGGGATCCGGGCGTAGGCCACACGGCGCCGCCCACTGAGCATCCAGACCAGCACGTCAGGGATGGATGGCTGGGGCTGTGGGCAGAGAACTGGGTCATCAAGGTAGATTTGGGGCTGAGACCACATGTTCCCACAGCTTCCACAGGATAGACAGGCCAAATATCCATTTCCAGGCTTAAATTACCCAACTTTTATATATATATATGAAATTGATTTCAGAGAGGAAGGGAGAGGGAGAGAGAGAGAGGAACATCAATGATGAGACAGAATCATTGATCGGCTGCCTTCGGCACACCCCCTACTGGGGATCAAGTCTGCAACCCAGGCATGTATCCTGACCAAGAATTGAACAGTGACCTCCTGGTTCATAACTCGATGCTCAACCACTGAGCCCCGCTGACCAGGCTGAAATTACCCATCTTTTAACTCCGTGTACTTTTGTGGCTTGGAGGTAGCAAAGTTTTTTACCACAGGCAACAGAAAGCGATAAACATAAAAGAAAAACTATAGCCTGGCAGGTGTGGTTCCATGGTTGTGCGTCCATCCAGGAACCAAGAGGTCGCCAATTCAATTCCCAGTCAGGGCACATGCTCAGGTTATGGGCTCAATCCCCAGTAGGAGCGTGCAGGAGGCAGCTGATCAATGATTCTCTCTCTTATCATCAATGTTTCTATCTCTCCCTTTCCCTTCCTCTCTGAAATATGAATATATATATATATATATATATATATATATATATTTTTTTTTTTTAAAGAAGTAGACCCTAGCCCTGGCCGGTTTGGCTCAGTGGATAGAGCGTCGGCCTGAGGACTCAGAGGTCCCAGGTTCTATTCCAGTCAAGGGCTCAATCCCCAGTGGGGGGCATGCAGGAGGCAGCTGATCCATGAATCCTTCTAATCATTGATGTTTCTATCTCTCTCTCTTCCTTTCCCTTTCTCTCTGAAATCAATAAAAATATTTTTTTTTAAAAAAAGAAGTAGACCCCAAAGGGTAGAAGTAGAACCCAAGTGTTGGAATTATTGGACAGGGACATTAAAAGAATTGTGATAAAAATTCTAAAGGATTGCCAAAACCGGTTTGGTTCAGTGGATAGAGCATCGGCCTGCGGACTGAAAGGTCCCAGGTTCGATTCCGGTCAAGGGCATGTACCTGGGTTGCGGGCACATCCCCAGTGGGAGATGTGCAGGAGGCAGCTGATTGATGTTTCTCTCTCATCGATGTTTCTAACTCTCTATCTCTCTCCCTTCCTCTCTGTAAAAAATCAATAAAATATATTAAAAAAAAATTCTAAAGTATTTAATGGGAAACGTACACAGAGTTAAAAGATGGGTAATTTCAGCAAACACATGAAAACTGGAGCCAAACAGGCATCTGGAAAGCTTCAGGGAAAGGGTATTCAGGGTGGGGAAACAGGTGGGCAAGGCACTACCTCTTGGGCCAGGAAGCGCAGTTTTGCCAGGAGTTTCTTGGACAATGTCACCTTCTCTTGCACGTTGCCCTGTCTCAGGCCCCGTAGAAGGCGCAGTCCTTGCTTGGCTAACAGGTTCTGGAAGGGTAGGCGAAGCACATGAGCGGAGAGCCCCTGCTGCGTGCCCAAGGTCCCCCTTCCCAGTGGCCCGTACCAGGCTATGCACCAGCAGTTTTCCTCGGCATCTGTCCAGGGTGTTGGGCCGGGTCATTGTCCTGCGCTCAGCACTGTGGCAAAACTGTCTGCAGTGAGTAGGAGCAAGAGTGCAGGTGGGAGTCAAAGGAGGGAACACTGACCCTTACGGCCACCTCCCTCAGAGCAGGCCTCCCACACCAGATTCCCACACAGCCCCTCTCAGCCTTGTTCTCAAAGAGGGGCTCTTCCTCAGCCAAGGAGGGCCACTCCCAAATTCATTGAGGCCTACCTCACCTTTGAGCCCCAGAACTCATTAGTATTTAACTATCTACTATCCTGGCTACTCAAAGTGTGGCTCAGGACCAACAGGAAGGTATCGCCTAGTTAGAAATGCAGAGTGTCAGCCCCAGGGCACACCTGCTGCCATAATCTGCATGTTTACACCCTGGGGGATTCATAAGCATGTTAAAGGCTCAGATGAGTTGTGCTTGACATTTCCAACAAATTGACCAAACATAGTTCAAACATTACGTGCCCAAATCAAGGGCGTGATTTCCAATGACTATCCCCACTCCACCACCACCCCCGCCCCCCAAAAAATCCTGCTTTACTCCAAAATTTCAGAGTCATTCTTCACTGCTCTTTCTTTCTCTTACATCCCACATCAATCCACCAACACACTATTTAAGCTCTACCTTCAAAATATATCTGGAATCTGGCCACTTTCTCCTTCCCCAGGACCACTCTAGTCCAAGTCACCATCCTTCCTCACCTAGGATTATTGCAACCACCTCCTACCTTCTCTCACTACTTCCACTCTTGGCCCCTCTCCTACAGCACGTTCTCAATACAGCAATCCCGTGATCTTTTCAATGCTTTGCATACCATGTCACTCCTCTCCAGAGATTTCTCATCTCAGAAGAAAAAACAAAGTTTTTTAAATGGCTTAAAGGCCCTACACGTCTGGCTCACTTTATCTCTTTGCATTAAACATTCCTCTCCTCTCATGCAAAACCCTACAGTCACATGGGCCTTTTTGCTCCTCTGTGAATACACCAAACCCATTCCCTTAGGGCAGTGGTTCTCAACCTTCTGGCCCTTTAAATACAGTTCCTCATGTTGTGACCCAACCATAAAATTATTTTCGTTGCTACTTCATAACTGTAATGTTGCTACTGTGATGAATCGTAATGTAAATATCTGATATGCAGGATGGTCTTAGGCAACCCTTGTGAAAGGGTCGTTCGACCACCAAAGGGGTCGCGACCCACAGGTTGAGAACTACTGCCTTAGGGGCTTTGTAATTGCAGCTCCCTCTGCTAGAAGGTTCTGCCTTAGATCTTTGCATGGCTCACTCGCCTTCTTCATTCAGGTCTCTGCTCAAATGTTACCTCCTCACAAACCTCCCCTGGTCATCTAGTCTAAAAAAACCCTCCACTCTCTGTCCTCAGATTCTGCCTTATCTGTCTCTTTAGATAGGAAGTAAGGCAGGGCAGGGACTTCATTTTGATGACCATTGCATCCTTAGGTCCTGCCACCTAGTAGATGCTCAAAAAATGTTTGTTGGGTAAAGTAAAATACTTTATGAAACATATTTTGGACATTTTTTTTACCCCCACTGATTTAAGTTTTTATTATGGAAATTTTCAAAAATATATGTGACTCTGAAAATTTTTCACCTAATACTAATCCAAGAGCTTATACTTTTAGCTTATTACTGTTCTTTGCTCCAAAAGCAAAAAGGAATCTAGGAACCTAGAAACATTTGCTATTGATTGAAAATTGACAGAAGAATCAAATCTTCTTGACAAGATTCAGATCCACAAAACTGGATTCAGGGAAATTGGATCTAGTAGAAATAGCAGCCACAAAAGAAAGCCACATTGGTTAAAGCTATAAATAGTGAAATATGATATGGGAAAATTTTCACTGAAATGTCCCTGCCCAAGGATAATCTTTGTAATAAAATCATTTCATTTAAATAAAAGTGGAAATAGTTTAGTTTTACTGTAAAATCAAGCAAGAAATTAAATTGAATTAAATGTGGTTGTTCTTTTAGAGATAGAGAGAATGAAGACAAAGAAGAGAGCTTTACAATGAAGCATTTGGAACATTTAGAGGTCAAGAAGAGAGGGAGCTGGCAAAATTGATGAGAAGAAATGGTCAGGAATGCAGAAGGAAAACCAGGGTCATGAAAGTTAACAGAGAGATTTTCAAGAAGGAGGGTGGGTCAACCGTGCCCACTGACTTCCTGAAAGATTAAGGTGAGGACAGAAAAGTGACCACCTACGACCAGGCCCTTGGCTGAGTATTCCTCTTCCACACTGCCTCTAACTGCTAGAGCTCTCAGGTCCTCAAATTTTTCTTTTCTCTGCTTCCTAGATGGTCTTATCCATTTCCATCTATGCATTTACAGCTCCAAATTTTTCATTTCCAGCCTAGAACTCTCCATAGAACTCAGCTCATATAGCTAACTGCCTGTCAGACATGTCCACTCATAAGTCTAACATTTATGTCAAAGTAAACATATCCAAAAATGAGCTTCTGATATTCGATTCTATCAGACCTTCTCTTGTTTTCCATAGCTCAGTAAATAGCACCATCTACATAATTGTGCAAGCCAACATCTTGGGAGTCGTTCAATACTTTTCTTTGCACATTTGCCTCATCCCCTATATATATCCATTAGCAAGTCCTAAGGTATCATCTCCAAAGTCCAAAATTGCTCTTGAATCCATTCATGTCCCTCTATGTCCACTGCAACCACCCTAGATTCAATTCATCATCAGTCACTTGGATTTTCACAATGCCCTCTTTAATAATCTCTCTGATTCCTTTTACGTCATCCCTCCCCCACTGGTTCTTTTCAAGGATAAGTTTGAGCACATCCCTTCTCTTTTCAGAACCTTTACTAGTAGTGGCTCTCCATCACACTCAGAGAAGAAGCCAAGGTCATGACAATGGTCTACGCAGCTCCCACATTCTTCTCTAACCATCCTCCTCCTTTCCCCCTACACCCTCCAGCCTTATCTATTCTGCTCACTCTGCTGCAGTCACACTGCTTCCCTTGCTCCTCCTCAATCACACCAGGGATGCTTCATCTCAGGGCCTTTCCACATGCTGTCCCTTATGCCTGGAACAGCCTTACAGACATGGTTTGCTCCTTCATCTTCTTCATGTCAACTTCACAGTGGCCTACTGCCCCCCCCCTTTTTAAATTGCAACACTGCTCTCTAATACTTCCTTCATTTTCTCCCTAACACTTATCCTTATCATACTTCTTAAATTTCTACCTTTTTGTTTACATGTTTCCAGCCTCCACCCCATCACCACCACCAAAACATAAGTTTCAGGAATTGTGGTGGGCAAGAATGCTTTTTATTTTTCACTGCTATTCCGATGCCTAAAACAGTGTCTGGCACAGTAGGTGTCATGAATACTGACTGAATACATGGATTACTACCTCTTCTGAGAAGAGGATCAGAAGAACACTGGCATACCTGGAACAGCTTATAGAATTCATTCAGGTTAGTGAAGGTCAAAGATGGAAGCGACTGGGACAAGTGTATGTGGTTACATAATGACCTGGTAACTAAGGACCACTTGACTAATTCCTCCAGTAAGGGAGAGGAGATAAAATCAAGATCACAGCCCCAGCTGGTTTGGCTCAGTGGATAGAGTGTCAGCCTGCGGACTGAAGGGTCCCAGGTTTGATTCTAGTCAAGGGCACATGCCTGGGTTGCGGACTTGATCCCTAGTAGGGAGCATGCAGAAAACAGCTGATCAAGGATTCTCTCTCATCATTGATGTTTCTATCTCTCCCTTCCTCTCTGAAATCAATAAAAATATATTTAAAAAAAATCAAGATCACAGCTGTGCGATGGGAGCAAGGCTACTTCCTGCGATGTAGCAGGAAGGAAGGAGAGTAGATGGATACAGAAATTGGCAAAGGTAGTAGGCTGGTTGGAGGAAGGTGAGGCTTCTCTTTTATCTATGACACCGGAGAAGAGGTTATTAGCTGGGACGAGTGTGGAGGAAAGGAGCAGGGGACATTTGAGGAGAGGAGTAAAAGCGTAGGATTCTAGGAGCAAGGGTCGGAAAGCAAGTTTATTGGGGGAGACTGATCTAATCCCCAATAATTTCCATCAAGCTTCCTCCATAGGGACAATCATCTCCTTCTCATTCTTCTGTAAAGCTAAGTAAACGCAGCTTCCCTCTGCCCTTGGGTCCAAACAGCCACCACCCTGGAGTTGGCGCAGAGATAGGCTCTCAGCTCACCTGCTCCCAGCCACCAGCTCTTCCAGCGCCTGCTTGAGTCGTGTGCAGGCGCCAGAGCCTGGCCTGCGCTGCAGACTCTCAACCTCCTGGAGCCCCTGGTCCTGCACAACGGAGCCGAGCGAGAGGGTCAGAGTCAGGAGTCCCAGACTCCGACCTTCTTTAGACCGCTCCCCACCCCAGGACCCCCATTCACATCGCACCTCCTCGCCCCGCCCATTTTTGTCTTTAAGAGGTTGGTGGATCTGTTTTTTCTAGCACCCCTACTGGGCGGGATCCCCCTTCACTGGCCCCTTCCTGGGTCCAACAATTCCTGATCCCTGAGCTCCCACAATTCTGGTCTCCTCAGTGCAGGCTCGAGCTGTGCCCTTTGACCGTCTGGCCTTGCATCAGTCACACCGGTCCTGGCTCCCTGTTGCTCTACCCACTAGCCCAGCTCCAGAGCTCCCTTCAAAGACCGCAGTCTCCCCGATGCCCCCATGGCCCGGCCTCTCCCTGTGGGCGCCCGCCTCACGCTCACCAGCCTCTCGGCCACTTTCCGCACACAGTTACTGCTGTGCAGGCGCCATGTGTGGTTCTCCCAGCGGCTCCACACACGCACGCACGGTTTGCGGTGACGCAGGGGCAGGCATAGGTATGGCCTGGGCCGGGGCGAAGAGGAGCAGAGGCGGTGAGGGGCAGTCCTGGGGCCGCTGGGGTTCTCCCAGTGCCCTCCTTCTAGCGACAAGGAACACTCACCCGCTGCCATCCATGGGTTCAGGCCGCTGAGCAGGGGTCCCCAGCTCCTCCTCCTCCACCAGCCTGACTCCCACCTCAGACTCCAGCAACGGCTGCGCCTCCTCCTCCCCGCCCTCCATTCCCTCCCGGGTCCTGGGCCCTCGGCCCAATTGCTCCTCCCGGCCTGCGGTACCTGCCCAGACAGAACAGCAAGGGTCAGAAGGCACCTGGCTGAGGGGCTGACCCCTCCTCTGCCTCAATAGAAATCGGCATCTACCCCTTACTGAAGGTTAACTGCCCCTTCCAGGAGCCTTAAGTCTGGAACAAGGGTGACCACCCTCAAACCCATGACCCTCAGAGGTTTCAGCTAGGCCACACACCAATGGAGATCTCGAAGATGATGGGCTGGGAGGCCATGGCAGGGTCGATCATGGTGGCCTCGAAGAGCACACCAAAAAGCAGGAAATCTTCACAGGGCGCCAGGGCATTCTGGGGAAGACAGTCAGGCTGGAGTCAGGCCCACCCGCCCAGGTTACAGCCCAGACTACGCTTGGCCAAAATGCCCACAGGAAGATGTTGTAACCAAGGCCCCGGAAGAATCACCACAGGTATCCCACCTCCCTCTCCGCCCCTGCAGCCCTAACCCACTGGATCTGGGGCTTATTCTCCCTGGCCCACCTCGGATTGATCAGTCCCGCTTCCCCACAAGCGTATATATACAAGAGCCACACGAACTGCAGTCTTCACCCAGGTCCCACAGTTGAGACCGCCCCCCCCTCCCCACACACACACACATACACTCTCTGTATCTAATGCCTTGGAGCCAGTTACACTCCAGAGCGGAGGGTAATCCCTCTCCTTTGCTAAACTCTGGCCCCCACCTCTGGCAGTGGCAGCAATTCCTCCACTTCCACCTCCATCGCACTGGGAACTTCAGGCCCACCGGCGCTGGCGCTGGCATCCAGGTGCTGTTGAATCCTCGTTGGGGTCTGGCCCCGCCTGGCTTTCTTCTTCTTTCCCATGAGCTTGGACAACCTGGACCCCTGTGGGGCCTGGAGAGGCTCGGGTTCAGTTCTCCCTTCCAACACCTCCAGGGACACAGCCACCAGCAGGCGGCCCCGGAACCAAATGCCTTGGCCCAGGCCTTCGTTGAGATTTTGAAGACCATCCCGGAGTGCCCCAGTCGGGGGCGAGCCGTACAGAGGCACCCAGGCTGGACCGAAGGTGGGGTTAAACCCCGCTGTGGGGGACAAGAGCAGTGTTTTGGAGAGGTACACGGGGCGGGTGGGTACTAAGTCAATCTATGCACTACACTCATTTCCTGCAAGTTCCAGGTAGGGGGTGTCCGATTGGGCCTCTGGGAGGGAAGTCTGTGTACAGCTGCGGACGACAGCTGTGGACCACCACCTCGGAGAACTTCTAAACCAGCTCAGCTCCAAGGTGCTGCCAACAGTTGGTGTCTAGGCTCTAGGGCAGTGGTTCTCAAACTTCCTAATGCCGCGACCCTTTAATACAGTTCCTCATGTTGTGGTGACCCCCAACCATAAAATTATTTTCGTTGCTACTTCATAACTGTAATTTTGCTACTGTTATGAATCGTAATGTAAATGTCTGATATGCAGGATGTATTTTCATTGTTACAAATTGAACATAATTAAAGCATAGTGATTAATCACAAAAACGATATGTAATTATATATGTGTTTTCTGATGGTCTTAGGTGACCCCTGTGAAAGGGTCATTCAACCCCCAAAGGGGTCGCGACCCACAGGTTGAGAACCGCTGCTCTAGGGGAACCAGGAGTGGAGAGGTGGAGTCAGGATTGTGGCCGAGCCACAGGCGATCCCGTTAGGGGCTAGGGTGAACGGATAATGTGGGTTTGCTTCTGTCCGTGTAAATCTGTAGGGAGCACAGGGCTGGAGTGGTTACTGGATGCGCAGCTTTCGTTAGGATTCTGTCAACGGAGCCAACCCAGGGTGGGGTTTGTAGTCTGGGGGCCACAGGTGAGTCGCCGAAGGGCGGCGCTCTCGTGGAGCACAATTAGTCCTGTGGGTGGACCTGGCTTTCTGAGCGAAGGATGGGGGTTCCCGTCGGGGCGGGATCCAGGGCAGACCGGGCCCAGGTGGAAGCGTCAGGCGCCCCCCAGATGCGCTCACCCGCACGGCCCGCGTGTGAGATCTGCTTCAGGTCCAGCACGTGCGTGGCGAGGGCCACGTCCACCAGGGGCGCGTCATCCCGCAGCTGCAAACGAAGGCCGCGCGTCAGCGGCGGGAAAAGCTCCACGAAGCTCAGCTGCTCGTTCCACTCGGGCGCCGCCGCCTCTCCGCGCACCGACGTCTCGCCCTGAGCGCGGAGGCGAGGACAGGGGGCGGGGCGTCAGCATGGGGATGCGGGTCTGCGCCTCGGCCGCATGGGGACAGGAGGGACTGACCTGTTGGCCCAGGAAAGACACTCGCACATAGGGGTCCACGAGGACGCGCTGGTCGTGCAGGGCGCGGGCCAGGCTGCCCAGCAGCCCCGGGCGCAGCGCCGGAAGCCCCTCCGCGCGGTACACTCGCACGCGCAGCCGCGCCCACGGCCTCTCCGCTGGCACCCGGCGCGGCAGCAGCAGGTTCCTAGGGGAGGGGCCGCTGAGAAGCCGGAATCTCCGCCCCTTCACGTCCCGGAGGCCCCGCCCCATCCTCCTCTTCCCCCCACATCGCCCCGGCTCACTTCTCGATGTCTGAACTGTGCCCGGGGCCCAGGGGTGGCGGCGGAGGAGGCAGATCACCGCGCGCCCTCAAGGACAACGTGACCTTGACGAAGCCTTTGGTCCCGGCGCGAGTGTCCCGCGGGTCATACAGCGGAGCCCATTTCTGGTAGAAATGGCCATCTGGGAGCGGAGGGGCGGGCCAGGGGTCACAGGAGAAAAGCGAGATACGTGGGGCGCTTATCCGAGTGGTAGACAGGGCTGGGGTTCATGTCCCGCTCCGCAGGGAGGAGCAGGAGTGCGTGGAGGTCAGCGCTCGGAAGCGACTGCTGTCTGACACGGATCAGTGCCCAGACAGGTCACTTTCTTGTCCTGGCAGATAAGTTTCCATGAGGGCCGGGTTCAGTACCTGGCTGATCGAAGATAATGCCCAAGTCCATCCTGAAGGTGCCGATTCGGTTGGCCATAAAGGGGAGGGTCTGCGAATGGAAAGCCTGAGGAAAGTGGCGTTAGTCCTGGAGGTTCGGCATCCCCCCTTGTCTGACAGACACCTCTCACCCCAACCCCCTCACCGTAATCTCCAGCAGCAAATCTTGGAGGTGAAGTCGGGTCTCATGAAATTCGAACAAGAAGTACTGGGTTGAAGTGGGGAAACAAGAAAGATGAGAGAAGGTTATATGGGAAAGGTTCACACCAGCTGGGCTCTGCCTCTTGCAAAGAAATGCTCTACTTACACCTACACCCCCCGCCCCATGGCTCCTCTTTGCACCCTTTAGGCCTAGCACTTGGCTCAAGTCCACCTCCTAGGCCATGCTCCCACTGCAGACAGTTCTTTCTTCTGGGTCCCATCTATTCTCTTAGGCCTCCCACCATCTTGGCCACACCCACCTCATTGTAGAAAGGGCAATTTGTCCCGCGCTGTGTAGCGGTCACTCGGCGCTGCTCCCCAACACGCACAGCCACATAGGGGTTAATGTTGACTCCCACCAGCTTCTGGGCCTCCAGCACGGTGACCCCCACCTGAAGGGTGCAGAGGAGGAGAAAAGGAAGCGAAGCCTACCAAGGGGGGGATGGGGGGAGCCTCCTGTGGTGGAGGGCAGGTGGTTTCCCAAGGGTTACGGCCTGCAGGGAGAGTGGTACCTGGAAGTCCTGGGCCCTGGGCACCTGGAAGGGATCCCTTCGGGATAGGCCCCGGGCTCGGCTGCGGGAAGGGACATGATCAGGTGTCACTTCATGTCCTCCCACCACCATACCTACAGTCCTGTTCGATGCTTGAGATAGATCTCCTCTTCCTCTGGACTTTAGGACTTTGAGTCCTTCTGATCTCATCTTGCCCCCATCTCAACACCCAGAATTTGATTCATTCCTGGAGCCCTAAAACCATTCATTCATTCAACAAAGATTTACTGAGCGCCTCCTATGCACCAACACTCTTCTAGGCACTGGGACACTGCAGTGACAAAGAGACAAAATGTCTTGCCCTCATCAAGTTTTCATCACCTACCTGGGTCCCGTAAGCAGTATGTAAGTCAGTGTCACTGTGTGTATCTATGTGGCAGTGTCTATGTCTAGGAGTAAGTGACCATTAACCCCAGGATATCCATTCCTCACCCATATCCTGGAACCAAGAATTTGTGAGTATGGATGGACACTAGGCCTGCATGTCTGAGCGAGTGAGGTTGACACACTGGTAGGGTGTGGGAGCAGGTGTGCAGGGTGTACAAGTTACCTCTTGAGGGGACTGAACACGACGCCAGAAAGCTCCACATCAGGCTCATCTTCCAGCTCCAGCTCCAGCTCCAGCTCATTGTCCTCATCGTCCTGCTGAGCTAGGCCTCGAGCTAGCCTGCAGCCCAATGCCACGGCCTGCCGCTCCAGCCGGGCCTCCCCAGGCCTGATAGGAAGAACCCTCAAGGGTGTCTGGGACCTGTCACACATCTCTGGGTCCCCCTTAACTTCCCTGACCCTAGAACTGACCTCTGATCCTGAGACTAACCCCACTGATCCCAGGACTGACCCCTAACCTGGGGCATTTCTAGTTGCAGAATTGACTCCTGATTCTGGGACTGACTTCTAACCCTGGAATTGATCCAGTATTCATCCCAGACCCCACAACTGACCCACATCACTGGTTCTTAATCTGAAGAGTGACCTGGTGACCCAAGGTCATCCCCATATACTTACTCTAGCTCCTGGAAACCCACATTGGGGATGACCAGCTCCGAGCTGAGAAGAAGAAAAATGAAGGAAATGAAAGGGCCAGGCCTGACTACAGAGCTGCAAACTGGGCAGCATGAGTGCCAGGTCACCATATCCAGCAGAGCCAGAGTGGAACTGGGTACCACGTCTCCCTCCCCAAGGCCTACCTGGGTGGGGACCACCAGGTCTTGCTTGGGTTTGGAGGGTAATGATTTACCTGTCCTGAGTGGGTGCCCCAAAGTCTTCCTCTGCCCAGGCTCCAGTTGCACCCTCTGGGGGCTGGTACTTCAGGTCGAGCTCCACCTGGATCTGCAACCAGATACACAGTGTGCTCCAGGGCCCCTCAAACTGCCATGGGGCTAAGAGAAGCCCAAGGACAATGCCTTGTATTCCACCTATAAACAGAGACCCTCCTGGCCTGCATCCGTGGTGACTTGTAATTCCTCTCTGACCATTACTAATATTGACTACTCACAACCTATTAAGAACTTACCATGTGCAAGTTATCTCTTGAAGGGGCCAAACAGGACTCCAAAATTCTCTGAATGCCCTTGGAAATCCATTACTGTGGCCTTCACAGCCGAGCATGGTCTGGCCTATGCAAACCTTTTCAGCCCCATCTCTTAGGGATCTGCTCCTGCCCTGCCCTCCAGTTATGTATTGTCAGGGCACTCGGCTTTTGCCCATGCCAGTTCTTCTGCCTGGAACAATCTCTCCTCTGAGTTAACTCCTATCATCCTTCATTCCCAAGCTCAAGCACTACTTCCTCAGGGAACCTATTCTGACCCCCAAATAGACCACATCCCTCTGTTATACACTCTCCAAGCCCTCTACCAGCTCTTTTATAAGACTGGCCAGTGACAATTTTACACTTATTTGTGTGGATATTTGTTTAATATTTGCCTCTCTTTTAGTTACGGAGCTCTAAGAGAGCAAATTATCTGGCTTTGTTCACCACTCAGTCCTCATTGGTCAGCTCAGCACTTGGCTTATGATGACAGTTCAACAAATGATGACAGACTGAATGAAAAGCTCATTTTGTATGATTCCACAGAATGTAAATGAGGAAACAGCCTAGGAAAATTAAATCATTTGTTCAAGTTCTCAGCTGGGAAATGGTAGATCTGATATTTGAACCCAGGTCCATTTCTACCAGGCTCTACTGACCCCCATGACACACCAGGAAAATCTAGCCAACTTTATCTTTGTCTCCCGCAAGACTTGTGCCTGGGGCAGGAAGCAGCACAGTACTTCTTACCTTTCCCCATTGTCACATCCCTGACCCTCAGAGCCCACGTGGGACTTCAGCAGGGGCTGCAATGAAAGGAGCCCTGTCTGGGGGGGAGGGGGTGTTACCACTTCTGTCTGGGTCTAGTTTCCCCCCTCTGAGAAATGTAATCTTCTATGCAGTGGTTCTCAACCTTCTGGCCCTTGAAATACAGTTCCTCATGTTGTGACCCAACCATAAAATTATTTTAGTTGCTACTTCATAACTGTAATGTTGCTACTTTTATGAATCGTAATGTAAATATCTGATATGCAGGATGGTCTTAGGCGACCCCTGTGAAAGGGTCGTTGGACCGCCAAAGGGGTCGTGACCCACAGGTTGAGAACCGCTGATTTAGAGGGACTCTGAGGCTTGGGGGTGGCAGGCTAGGGACTGGTGGGACTCACCGGGGACACTTGCAGATTCTTATCCACTAGGGCCTCCTGCAGCACCAAATGCCCAGCGATCTGTAGCTGCTGTAAGGAAATCACCAGGGTCCCCAGAGACCTGTGGGTGTGGCATGGAGCAGAAGAGTGACCCGGAGAATGGCCCCAAGCCACCCCCAGCCCCACCTGCATCCTTGACTTCCCGAGACCTACTCACCTGGAGCTGAACACACGGCTGCAGTTGACCACCTGCACAGACAGACACTCCCCAGCCAGCGGAGCCCCATAGTGTGGCCAACGGAACAGCTGGGAATAGGAGGAACCTTATGACACCCAAAGCTGGGCTGACCCTTACCCCCAGTCCAGAGCCTGTACCCAACCTTGAAACAGGAGCCAACCCTCCAAACTTGAAGCCAACCTATAACTGATTTTTCAAACCTGGAATCTCCCCTCCCACCCACGCCCCGGCCCCAACATGGGGTTGACTCCAAACTAGGCTGATCTGGGAAAACGATCAATCAAAATCCCCCATCTTAATTCTGATTTGTCTCAAGCTGGGTCTGACCTCTCAAGCTTGAGACTGACCCCACCTCCTGAGACCATACCTCTCAAAACCCAGGAATGAACCCTCCAACCCCAGGATGGACTTAGATGGGACACAGACCAGCTTTTCCCCATCCAGGACTCAACCTCACTGACCTCACCGATATCTGCTTCTTGGCCACAGTGAATTCTCCTTGTTTTCTGGGTAAAACCTGCTCAGAATTGAATTTAGTCATTTACCACCCCCTCCCCATGAAAAAAATCACACACACACACACACACACACACTCCTTGGCCCAGAGTCCAGTCCCCCTGGACTCACTTTTAAAGAAAGGTAGAAGATAGAGAGGGATTGAGGCACAGAGTTGGGTATGGACTAAGAAGACAGGGAACAGGCTATAGAGATACCCAGGGATGGGTCTGGGGGCCATGGGAATAGAGCTTTCCAGTTCCAAAAATTCTTAGCACACCCCTGCAAGCCTCACCCCGAAAGCTGAGCCTCACTTGTCGGTCATGAGTTCCTGGCAGCCCCGTCAGTCGCCGCACACACACAGTCAGAGCCATCGTCCCAGGGCCACTGGCTCTACCTCTACCCTCCTGCCCACCTTCCCACACACCTGAATCGCCTCTGAGTCACTGGACTCACCCAGCAGGTTTCAGCAATCCCTGCCCTTTAGTCAAACACACCGACAGCAGGCTTGGGGGTCATAGGTGGGGAAGGAGTGGGAGGACTGAGAGATGGGTGTAAGGTCCCTCTGGTCAGCTCAGTCCTCCCTCCTTGAACCACCTTCAGCCTCCATCCTGCATTCTTGTGTGGCGGGAGCTGGGACCCAGTGGAGATGGAGGCAAAGGGAGAAGATAGCACCCTAGTTTGGCCCAGCTAGCCTATGTGGCCTTCAGGGCATGGGACCTCATGTAGTTAGTGCCTCGTTCACCTCTCTGTCCTCAATGCCAAACTCATTCTCTGGTTACATTGTAGACCCTCAAAACACTGACTGAGCCTGGCCGGTGTGACTTGGTGATTGAGCATTGACCCGTGCACCAAGAGGTCACTGATTTGATTCCTGGTCAGGGTATATGCCCGGGTTGTGGGCTCGATCCGCAGTAAGTGGTGTGCAGGAGGCAGCCAATCAGTACTTCTCCCTCATTGATGTTTCTCTCTCTCCCTTTTCCTCTCTCTCTAAAAATCAATATAGTTTATATATATAGTTTATATATATAGTTTATATATATAGTTTATATATATTTTAAAACACTGGCTGAATAAATGGGTGGGTTAATAGATGAATCCTGTAGCCCCCAGCATTAGTACTGTAGGCACTCAACACATTTATTGAATTAATAAGTGATTGAATATGTCCTTAGCTTGCACATAACAGGTGCAAAAGCACTTCTTAACCAGAAGCCAGAGGTTCTTGAGGTTTACTAGTGGGACTATAGATGAGCTCCAGGGAGTCAGCAAACTCTTAAAATTCTCTGTAAAATATTGAGCACATGTGCATTTTTCTGGACATAGAACTCCTAGCTTAGGACAATAATCCCTAAACAGATGTGTAGTACTTTTACTAAATGTATGAAGGAATTAATGTATCTTGTAGTCTTGAACCAGTGGGTGACAATAACTATGTTCTGAGTGTATTTCATGGCCATCCACCTAATCATTCTACTTCATGGCACCTCCTATGGGCAGGACTTGTGCTATGACACCCTGAGGGAAAGGGTTTGCAGCCAGAGATGAATTGGGCGTGTTCTCTGTCTTCCAGTAGCTTTGTGGACTCCAACATCAAACATAGCCTAAATTACAGTGGTCGGCAAACTGCGGCTCGCGAGCCACATGCGGCTCTTTGGCCCCTTGAGTGTGGCCACGAAGTTTCAATCGCACTGTACGTGCATGCCCGCACATGGTATTTTGTGGAAGAGCCACACTCAAGGGGCCGCAGTTTGCCGACCACTGACCTAGAAAGACTGCAATCCCCATCAGAACAGAAACAAGTCAGGCTGGGTGGCTTGGAGGAGGGAGGCCAGAGGGGCTTCCCTGGGGAGGGAGCCTTTAAAATGGGCGTTGAGGACAGGAGTTGAGCAGAGATGGCTATCCAGGCAGTACGGAGGAATGCAGGGTGTGTTCCTGGATCTGTGATTTGTTCAGTTTGGCCTTCGTGTAAGGTATGTATGGGACAGCTGCAGCAGATAAGATTAGACCCTCTCTCGGCCTCAACCCCTCTAAGAACTGCCACTTCCACTTTCTAATATTCCAAAGAAGATGGGATGTAGTGGAAAGAGTACTGGGTTTTGAAATTCTAATCTCTATCACCCACTGTGTGGTTTTAGGCACGCCCTTTCCCCTCTCTGGACCTGTGTGCCTAGCTGTGCAACGTGCACAGGAATCACTGAATTGCTTGCAAAGAATGGCCTTAATCAGGACCACACATGTGGTCATTAAAAATGCGTATTCCTGCCCAGCCGGCATGGCTCAGTGGTTGAGCGTAGACCTACATACCAGGAGTTCACACGGTTCAATTCCCACTCAGGGCACATGCTCGGGTTGCAGGCTTGATCCCCAGTGTGGGGCATGCAGGAGGCAGTTGATCAATGATTCTCTCTCATCATTGATGTTTCTACCTCTCTCTTCCTCTCTGAGATCAATAAAAAATATTTAAAAAATAAAAATGCACATTCCTGCATTTTATCCACTCTAGAGATGCTGAAGCAGAATCTCAGGGTGCACCTGGGAACCTGAATCTCTATACGCTGCTGCACAGGGGTCTGTGAACCTCTGGTCTCTTGGCTGTGGCCATCTGTGATTTCCCCATTCCCTTCCCTGCGATTCGCGTGGGTATGATGATTGGTGGGCGGGTACTGAATTTTCACCCCACAGACCCCTGGCGAATATAGGTCTGAGAGAGAGACCTACAGATCCCCTGATGTTAGAGTTCTCAAGGCCTCGTGACTAGGATGAGAGGAGGGGCCTGAAGGGTTTGCAAAGCAAAAGAGACCAGACGTTTATTTAGAAGTCCCCTGGGAGATCCCTTGCCCTGCTTAGCATTCATTCATTCATAAATATTTGGGAGCCTATTACATGCTAAGCCTGTGGAAGGTGCCAGAGGATGTAGGAAGATAGGAATTCTTTTAAGCCGAGTGCAGTGTCGGATAGGGTGCTCTGGGAAGTGCCGTGATGTCACTGCTGGCTTTAACACGGGAAAGAATAAGGCTGCCCTGGCTCCCAGCGACGTCACGATGAGCTCTGTGACGCTGGGTCACGGCGTTCCGCGGTCTCCTCTATGACGTCAGCGGACGGGCTCAGAAACACGGGAGAGGGCTGGGTCTGGCTGCGGGGCCCGCCGGCTGCACGCAGGCTCCGTGGGTAGGCTCCGTGGGTCCCGGCGGCGCGCACCCGCGGAGGGAGGGCCGAGGGCTTGGCGTGGCGGCGGCGACTTTGGCGTCCGCGAGGCGCCGGCGCAGAGTCAGGATGCGGCGGAGCCCCCGCCCGGGCTCGGCCGCGTCCCCCGCACAAGCACACGCCCAACTTCTATAGCGACAACAGCAACAGCTCAGTGAGCACCACCTCGGGGGACAGCAGCGGCCATCGGTCAGCTGGGCCGGGGCCCGGGGAGCCCGAGGGCAGGAGAGCCCAGGGCTCGAGCTGCGGTGAGCCCGCCTTGAGCTCAGGAGTGCCCGGAGGAACCGCGCGGGCCGGAAGCTCTCGGCAGAAGCCGGCGCTGCGGAGCCACAGCGCGCCGACCGCCGAAGGCGCGGCAACCGTGAGGGGCGGGGCCTCGGGTGCGGGCGGGGTCGAACCCGGGTAAGCCGGGGGAGGGGACGGGGGGCACACCGGGCCGGGCTGGGCACGGGATGGACGTCCCCGGGACGAGAGGAGAAAGCCTGTGACTGGGGACCGAGGAGGCGTGGCCTCTGTTAGCCAGAGTGACCACCGAGGACGGGGCCGAACCCAGACCTACCACTGGGGGCGGGACCAGCATGTGAGGGCGGGCCCGAGGGGCGGGGCCTGGGTGGGGACGCGGTGGGACCCAAGCCTGAGCGACTGCCCGCTTCTGGGCTGGGCAGCTTGCGTCTGGGTCTCGGGGAAAGAATGAGCCCGCAGTGCGCAAGGCCCAATGGAGCCCCTGGGCTCCCGCAGAACCGGCTGGCTCTCCCGTTGTCTCTGAGGAGCGGTTCAACCTTCTCTCGACCCTGGATCTGAGGCAGGAGATGCGGTCCCCGCGGGTTTTCAAGAGCTTCCTGAGTACGTGCCAGGCTCGCCCGGATCCCCTCTCACCCTCCAGCCTCCCTCCCTGAATTCCAGTTCTTGTCGCCGAGACCCCGGTTCTCCGTTCTCGTCCTCGGCCCATGCCTGAGTCGGCAGCCCCTTCTCTGAGCCCGGTCCACCTTCTCTGAGCCTGAACTCGCTCTCTCTGCTCCCATCTAGTTCTCCTGCCCCGACCCTCTTCCTCTCTACCCGTCTCTAAGCCGTAGTCCCGTCGTCTCTGAACCCCCTCTCCTCTTCCCAGACCCACTTTTCCAGGTGCTGAGCGTGTTTTTATCCCTGCTAGGAGAGGTGCTGGTCACTGTGTACAGGTCAGAGGGAGGAAAGGGGGAGCCCCAGGGGCTGCTCTTGAGAGGAGGTGGGGAGCGGGCCCCACACGGCTGAGGTTTGAGCCAATTCAGACCTGGTTGAGCCGTGTTCGTAGGAGTTGCTGGATCTAAGAGCCTGGGGTGGGGGCTGTGGGGTTCACTAGGGTCCTGGGGCCTCAGCCTCCCTCCGGTTCTTCAGGGAAGTCTGTTCCATTCGCTTCCTGCTCACGGCTGTGTCACTGCTGAGCCTCTTTCTGACAGGTGAATTCCCTGGGCCCCAGCCCTGGATGCTTTGGAGCCAAACCAGGCGCATTTTCTCCTATAGCCCTCTGCCCCTTCAGCTCTCCGCAGTCTCCTTCAGAGCCCTGTAGTCCCCGCTCAGACTCAAACCCCTCAGCCTCTTCTTCATTGTCCTTTATGCCAGAGAAACCCTCTTCCCCTCCCTTCCCCTGAGACCACCCCCCTCTTTCTCCAGCACTCTGGTGGGGTCTCCTGTACCTGGTCCCTCCTTTGGAGAGTGTGAGTCTGGGAAACTGTGTCCTGGGGTGGGTGGGTGGCGGGCTATGAAACTGGAGATTGTGGGGTGTCCCTTGGGCTGCTTGGAGGAGGGGACAGTGCTGGAAGGGCTGGATATAAATAGGAGATTTCTGAGATTGTGTCCAGAGGTGCTTGAGGGTCTCTGAGGGGTCCTGGAAGGTCAGGGGAGGGGATGGCAGTCCTCAAAAGGAAGGCCCTTGGAGTCTGGCTGCTCTCAGACTGAAGTGGGACAAGGGGGTGGGTGGGAACTGAGCAGCGCTGTATTTTGTCCCTCCCTCCAATAGGAACCGGAGATGCTGACTATAAGGTGAAAGATGGCACCTGGGGTGTGGAATTGGGGGACTCAAAGGTGCTCCTGTGGAGGGGCTTACGGGAAGTGTCCCGGGAACAGGGAGCCAACCACACTGTGCCAACCTCCTGCCTGCAGCGAGTACCACGAGCGCGTGCGCACCCAGGGGCAGCAGCTGCAGCAGCTGCAGGCCGAGCTGGATCAACTCCACAAGGAGGTGTCCAGCGTTCGCGCAGCCAACAGCGAGGTGAGCCCTGCCGCATCCTACTCTTAACAGCCAGGGCCCAGGGGTGTCCAAGAGCTCCGCCTGCTGCACAGCCCCGTTCGCTGGGTCCTGAACCTTAAAGCCCTGCCCCAGAGCCCCAACTTCGTGATTTCTCTCGGGGCCACAAAGTCCATACCAGACAACTATAAAACCAGCCCGCAAGCCCCGTCCTCCCTCTTTTCAGAGAGTGGCCAAGCTCGTATTCCAGAGGTTGAATGAGGACTTTGTTCGAAAACCCGACTATGCGCTGAGCTCTGTGGGTAAGACCCATGGACACTGAGAAACTGAGACACAGAGACACGGAAAGACGCAGACATTGACATAGACCTTTACAGATGACCGACCCTAGGAGTCCGACCTCCGACAGACCCTGACCCAGCTGTTGGTCCGGCCTGGGAGTCTGAGTGGTTGCTTCTCCCCTGTTCCAGGAGCCTCCATCGACTTAGAGAAGACATCCCGTGACTACGAGGACGCAAACAGCGCCTACTTCTGGAATCGCTTCAGCTTCTGGAACTATGCGCGGCCGCCCATGGTTATCCTGGAGGTGGGCCTGGAACACGGATCCCGGAGCGGGCCTGGGGGCGGGACGCTGGGGAATGAACCCAATAGCTCTCTGGAGGTGGGACCTAGCTGAGCCGAGATGGGGGCGTGGCCTAGGCGGGGCCCTGCGGGGCCAATGGGCCGGGCTGAAGGCCGGACCTGGCTTGGCTGAAGCTCCTTTTGCTGAGAAACCCGGCAAGAGGTAGGGACTGGGGACGGGACTGGGGACTGGGGAAGGCTCTATCTAAGCAGGTGCTCGGACTGGAGGTGGAGGTGGAGGACTGAGCCAGGCGGAAGCTGCCATTGTGAACCCATGCTCAGGCTGGAGAAGGGCAAAGTCGCTCGGTCTTCGGATTCTGATCGACTGACTGTCCTGTCCGATTGCAGCCAGATGTGTTCCCTGGGAATTGCTGGGCTTTTGAGGGCGACCAGGGCCAGGTGGTGATCCGGCTGCCGGGTCGTGTGCAGCTGAGCGACATTACCCTGCAGCATCCTCCTCCCAGTGTGGCACACACCGGGGGGGCCAACAGCGCCCCCCGCGATTTCGCAGTCTATGTGAGTGGGACTGAGGCCAAGGAGGTGGGGGATTTTGCTTAGAAAGCACCAGGCACTCATGAAAACTGGTGCCAACGCGTCTTCACTTGTGCATCTATAAACTGCATCTATAAACTGGAGATACCATTTGCCTGTCAGGGCTGCCATAGGTTATAAGTCATTACAACCATATCCAAATACTCATTGTGGTTTAATGAGCGCTAACTCTGCTTTATCTCCTTGCATTTACACAACTTATGTTCCTTGTACAGATGAGAAAAGTAATGCTTAGAAAGGGGACCTTACTTGCCCAAGGTCACACAGTTAATTGGCCAGACTACAAATTGCAGCCGGGTTTCTCTGAGCCCACATTCCACGCTACACTGTCCCAACACCAAAACATAAGTAAGAGACTGCATACAGCTACTAACACACACATAGTAGGTCCTCCAGTTGCTTTCTCCACCTGTGCCTCACTGTTCCTTCATTCACTCTTCATCTACCAGGGCCTCCAGGTTGATGATGAGACGGAAGTTTTCCTGGGGAAATTCACCTTCGACATGGAGAAATCTGAGATTCAGACTTTCCACCTACAGGTGTGTTTGTCTCTGAGGATGAGGGTGCCAAGGGAGTGGAACAGGGAGGGAAGATTGGGGAGGAAGGCAGTCCTTGGCACAATCCATTTGTCTTCCCAGAATGACCCCCCAACTGCCTTTCCCAAGGTGAAGATACAGATTCTAAGCAACTGGGGTCACCCCCATTTCACATGCTTGTATCGAGTCCGAGCCCATGGCATGAGAACCACGGAGGAAGCAGGGGACAGTGCCACAGGGGGGCCCAATTAAACATGCTGATTGTTAAAATAGAGTGGAGGTCTGTGCTGAAAGAAGCTGGAGCTGGATCAGTGCTGGAGAGTCTGTTGGGAGCTCTGGTTGCCTTTGGTATATAAATATGATAGGGGGTCTACCTCCCAATGCAGTCTCTCTTTTCTTGGAGAAGTCCAGGTCAATATAGTAGTAGCAGTGCATATTTATGGATGTTTCCATGTAAAAGAGATGGTACTTTGGACATTACAAACATTATCTAACTAATCCTCACAACCACAGAGGGGAAGACCACTCAAGGTCATATACCTAGGGAGGAACAGCATCACAGAGGCACCCAAGCCCACCTTCCTCCAGAGGCCACCCTTTTACTGCAGAGCTGCCAGTCAGCCTGAAGCCATGCTGTGAACCTGTTCCCACTCTCACCCTCTGGGAAAGCTTCCTTTCCTCAGGTAAACACTCAAAAACTGAGGCTTAAGGACTTCTAGGAAGCATCTAAGTCAGAGTTGATGCAGGCCTCGTAGCCCCTACTCAGGTTATCTTCACTGAGACCTCAGTGCCCAACTCAATACTAGGCTCAGTACAGATGGTCTAGTGTTCACCAGTCTCTGCCCTCAAGAAGCCTGGTAGGAAAGAGAGGATGCTCCAGAAACGGCAATTCATTTACTGATCCAAGAATTCTTCATTAGAAAAGAATTAGAGGAATAAAGGATGGGGATAGTCATCAAAGGGGACAGCATCTTGGCTGTTAAAATCCTTCCTCGTGTGTTCATGTTTTGGAAGAATATACGCACTATTAACAATGGTAACCCTCTAGGAAGTGGACTGGAGCACATATCCATCTGTTAATTTGGGGGGTATTTTGTAATTTGAAGACAAAGGAAAAAGTTTCTCTCAAATGGCCTCAAGCCTAAAATTAGAAATATGAACTCTCATACAGCTTTTCTGGAGGGCAGTTTCACAATAGGAACCAAAAGCCTTAAAATTTGTATACTCTTAATCACTGCAATTCCATCTTTATAGATCCAAAGGATATACAGATGTAATCAAAAATACTTTAAAAATATTTTTATTGGTTTATAGAGAGGGAGGGGAGAAAGAGAAACATCAATATGAGAGAGAAACATCAGTTGCCTCCTGTATGCACCCTGACCGGGACCAAACCCACAACTTGGGCATGTGCCCTGACCAGAAATAGAGAACCAGCAACCTCTCAGAGAACAGGACAATGCCCAACCAATTATTGAGTCACATTAGCCAGGGCCAAAGAAAATACTTTAAAAAATATTAATCACACGGTTTATAAAGAAAAAAACTCAAAATAGCATCTAAGAAGATAAATCATGTTACAAAAATTATATGTAGCCAATAGAAATGGTAATATAAGGTAATGTTATAGAAAGTGATTAATGATATATGACTAATTTCTTTAAAAGCAAGCTAGACTGCCCTGGCCATCATCCCAATCACCAAAAGGTTGCAGGTTCGATCCCTGGTCAGGGTGAAGGTGGGAGGCAATCAAGCGATATTTCTCTCACATCAATGTTTCTTTCTCTCCCTCCCTCCTTTCCTCCTCCCCTAAAATAAATAAATCATGCATATCCTTGGATAAGGATTTAAAAAAAAAAAAAAGCAAACTAGACTGGCATACATAAAAAAATTTTAACTTCCATATGAAAAGAGTTCTATAAACCAAAAGATACTATACAGTAAACAAAGAGTGTCCTGGGAAGAAATATTTTCAACATGTAAAGAAAGAACTGAATAATGATAGAATAAAGGCTATAAAAACCTATAAATACGTGGCTTAGTTGGTTGAGTGTGGTCCAGTGCACCAAGAGGTTGCTGGTCAGGGCACATGCCAAGATTGCAGGCTCGATCCCAATAGGGGGCATGCAGAAGCAACGGATTGATGGTTCTCTCTCATTGATGTTTTTCTCTCCCCCCTCTCTAAAAAAATCAATAAAAATATATTAAAAGACTAAAAGTACAAACCTATAAATAGGCTATCCATAAGAAATAAAATTCATACGCCAAGGTACAAATTGATGTTTCTGTTTCTCTTCCTCTCTAAAATCAATGCATTTTAAAAAAATAAAACTCACAAAAACATATGAAATAACTAACCTTCCTAACTAAATTATTTTATATTATTATTATTGCCTTTCAAATAACAGAAGGGGTAAAACCCTTGCTATCGAGGGCAATTTACAATATTAAAAATTTAAAGAAATGTTTTTATTGGTATTTTAGAGAGAAGGGAGAGGGATAGACAGAGATAGAAACATTGATGAGAGAGAAACATCATGGATGGCTGTCTCCTGCATGCCCTCCACAGGGAATTAAGCCCACAATCCAGGCATGTGCCCTGACCTGTGGCCTCTTGGTTCCTGGGTCGATGCTCAACTGCTGAGCCATACTGGCTGGGCACGATATTAAATATTTAAATATACTGACTTAACATTTCCATTTCAAGGAACAAATCCTTCAGAAATGCCCCTGTAAATGCTGTTAAACAATTCAGGCTTGTGGCCTATTTTAGGACGAGAACTCCACTGCTCCTTCCCCAGGAGATCTAGCATAGCCCTTGCTCCATCTTAAAGCCCATCCCTCCCCTAATACTTTCCACCTTGTCCTGCGTTCCCAGCTCAGTTCTGCTCTGAGGCAGGCCAAGCTGGGTATTTGGTTTACATTCAATCTTTGTATTTTCAAAAATAGAGTCAGTGTCCCTAGATATCTGGGTAGAAATACCCTATTTCTTTGAGTGAGGCTATTATGTAAGAGGCATCCTTTATTCAATCCCTAAAGTCAACAATAGGCTCAGAGAGAAGCAAACATGGCTAATAGCAGATTCCCACCCAAAAACACACAGAGTGGTTGACAAAGCAGTGGTCATCATTGATCTTTATTGAATGAGGGGCTCCAGGGGCAAAAAGGTACAATCAGGAGCAGCAATAGCAGGAGCAAATATAAAAGTATAAAATATAAAGTGCTAGCACTGAGGAGTGTGTGCAGGGGTGGGCGCTGGTGCATATGGACCTTGGGGACACAGGGCTGAGGACCAGCCACAACCTACCCTCCAGGAGAATCTAGGGCTGAGGGGCCTGTGCAGGATCCTTGGCTGGGAGTGGAAGCGGCTTGCAGGGGGCCCAACCTTGGGCCTTGAAGTAGGAGACCAGTTGTCCAGGTACTTCTGCAAGCACAGTCTGTGCCAATGCCTCCCGAGGAGCCTGCCCAGAGAAGAGGGGCAAGGTCAGTGGGGGCCCATAACAGCTTCCCAAGGCCTACATATTATACCCATGAAGGGATATAAAACCCAACACCCAACCCTGCCCCAGACTTAGATGAAAGGGTATCTCTAACCTCTTACATCAGGGAAAGGTAGAAGGGTAAACTCCCAGATCTGGTCTGTCCCCAAGCTTGACCCCACTCACATTCTGAAAGCGGCGGTAAGGCACAAACTGCACTATGTCACGGGCAGCTCCCTCCCCGGAACGTGTACGCAGGGGTCCACCATCAGCATCCAGCTGCTCCATGGCCTCGAAGTCAGCACCACCCACACCCACAATGATCACTGACATGGGCAGGTGAGAGGCACGAACTACAGCCTCACGTGTGGCCTCCACATCAGTCACAGCACCATCAGTTAGCAGCAACAGCACGAAGTATTGCTGGGGACAAGCGGATTCATATACTGAGTCAGACCTTTTAAACACCCCAGCCACACATTCCCACACTGACAAGAGCCCTCAAAGGAGCCACTGACTGAGACCATCCCACCACCACCACTAACTCCCACAATCCTCACCGAGGCAGTCCTCTGATGTGCAGCCTGAGCTGCAAACCTGGCTACATGGTTGATGATGGGTGCAAAATTGGTGGGGCCATAGAGGCGAACTTGGGGCAGGGCTTGACGGTAGGCATCCACAATACCCTGGATACCTAGAGAAGAAGGGCAAAAAACACTATAAAATACTGGTACACTCGGGACTGAGCCAGGCCTGACATCACCCCATCCTGGGTGAGGAGATTTGGGACCCTGGTGCATTTCATTCAATCACCCTGGTAACCCAGGATACTTAACCTTATCCTACAAATGAGGAAAGCAAGGCCAAAGACAGGAGGGATACTTGCCCTATATCACAGCTTGAATTAAAACCCAGTTTAGGGGAATACCCTGAAAAATCCAAGGCAATTGAGCATTAAATTACAATTCAATAAGATAATGAATTACAATCCATTTAATAAAATATTAAATAATGAGAGATAAGGAAAAGCTCTTCCTTAATAAAAGTAGAAGGAAGAATTACAAAATAATTTGACAGTCAGAACTAACTGATTCAGGTAAGGATCATCAATGGATGCTACAACTAGAAGGGGTAAAAGATGAGTAATTAGGTATTTATATAAAAAGATACTTATTCATTACAAAGAGAAAAACAGTACTTGCACAGCGGGGAAACCTGGTAGACTCTACCTTAACCAAGTGATCAAAGTTAACATGACTGGTAATAGGATAAATCAACAACATGTGCCTCCTGATGTGGTGCACCAAGAAGAAAGCACAGCATCACTTCTGCAATATTCCCACCAAAAATGCATAATCTGAATCTAATTATGAAAAAATATCAGGTAAACCCAAACTGAGGGGCAATCTACAAATTACCTAGCCTGTTATCTTAAACAATGTCAATAGCATGAAAGGCATGAACTCAGGAAGACAAAACAATTGAATGCAACATGTGACATAAGGTTTTCTTTTACTGTAAAAGACAGGACAATTGAAGAGGGAGAGAAAAAAAAGATAGGAAAATTGGCAAAGTTTGAATAAATTCTATAGATTGGATAATAGTATTGAAGTTAATTTTCTGACTTTGAGAATAGTACTGTAGTTATGTAAGAGTGTCTTTGATTTTAGGAAACACACACTGAAGTATTTAGGGATAAAGGGCCATGTGCATGATGATGGGCACCAATTTACTACAATTCTCAAACATTTCAGAAAAAAAAGTGTGTGTGTGTGTGTGTGTGCGCGTGTGTATCTTGAGAGAGAGGGAGAGAACTTGAGTGAGAGAATAACAAAGAAATGTGGTGAAATGTTCATGTTTGGGGAATCTGGGTAAAGGTAAACAACAGTTCCTGTGACCCAGGCCCTGACCCCTGAGCTCCAATGATGTGAACCCCCTATAACTAGTTTTATAACTTTTCTATAAGTCTGAACTCATTTTTTTTTTTTTTTTTAAAAAGGCAGATTAGGTAAAGTTTTCCACTTTGGCTTGTTGCCCATAAAGAGTAGCTGAGGCCCTAGCCAGTTTGGCTCAATGGACAGAGCGTCAGCCTGAGGACTGAAAGGTCCCAGGTTCGATTCTGCTCAAGGGCACATGGCTGGGTTGCGGGCTCAATCCCCAGTGGGAGGGCATGCAGGAGGCAGCCCATCAATGATTCTCTCTCATTGATGTTTCTCTCTCTCCCTCTCCCTTCCTCTCTGGAATCAATCAATATATATATATATATATATTTTTTTAAAGAGTAGCTGGGGAGCCACAAGGTTTGGCCCTTTTTAGACAAAAGAGCTTGGGGCAGGGGTCCTCAAACTACAGCCCGCGGGCCACATGCAAATACAAATATTGTATTTGTTCCCGTTTTGCTTTTTTACTTCAAAATAAGATATGTGCAGTGTGCATAGGAATTTGTTCATAGTTTTTTTTTAAAACTATAGTCCGGCCCTCCAACGGTCTGAGGGACAGTGAACTGGCCCCCTGTTTAAAAAGTTTGAGGACCCCTGGCTTGGGGCATAAAGCACCCTGAAAAGAGCTGATGCCTTTTTTTCCAGGCAGAGAGTATACTATAACACAGTGATGGCGAACCTTTTGAGCTCGGCGTGTCAGCATTTTGAAAAACCCTAACTTAACTCTGGTGCCGTGTCACATATAGAAATTTTTTGATATTTGCAACCATAGTAAAACAAAGACTTATATTTTTGATATTTATTTTATATATTTAAATGCCATTTAACAAAGAAAAATCAACCAAAAAAATGAGTTCGCGTGTCACCTCTGACACGCGTGTCATAGGTTCGCCATCACTGCTATAACAGCTACCATTTTTTTTAGAGAGCACTTAGTTATGTACCAGGCTTATTGCTTCAAATTTTACACACATCCTCTCCTTAAATATTCAATATCCTACAATACTGTAATCCTACAGCACACAGAAGCTAAGCAACTGGCCCCAAAACACATGGTTAGTAAGTGGCAGGTTGAAGGTTTGACTCCAGAGGCCTTCCTCTAAAATCCATTCTTCTGGACAATGGAGTCACTCTCCCTTGCCACCACAGGCTTGGCCCTCTAGGTGTGAACAGACCTGCCTTATTCATTACAAAGAAAAATGGGACTTACCTGTACAGTAGGGGTTACTGGGGTTGAAGTTCAAGGCAAATTCATGGGAGACCTAAGGGCAAGAATGAAAATGAGCTCTTCCCCCTCTGATCACCTTTGTACTCAGAAAAAGGGCATCATGGTATGTACCAGGCATCAAAAAGGAGGTATTTAGTCCTAAGCACTTGCTGTACACATGCCTGTAGAGTTGCAACCATGCATAAAGCTGGGTGCCAGACAGCAAGTGCACTGCATCCCCCAAAATCATGACTGTGAAATGGAAAACACAAGTATAATAGGGGAAGTGAGTACTCACCTGCCAGTCAGGAGGCACCTGGGCCCCAAATCCAAATGCGGGGAACATCTTGTCCCTGTAGGAGAACAGTGAATTGGGAAAGAGGCAGTGAGGACACTGTCAGTCCGGAGACTGAAGCATCTGCAGGGAGTGAGGATGGGCAAGAGGAGCAGCTACTCACGAGTCATAGTCCTGAACCACGCAGCCCACACTCCACAGTGCTGTCAAGTACTCGTTGACCCCTGTTGGGCTCAGGTAGTGCAGGGAGTCAGGTGAAGAGGGGTCTCCATTGGAGCCTGTAAAATCCACGCCCACCTAGGAGGAGAGGAGGAGGGAAGCTGAAGGCCACCTTGAGCCCCAGATGGGTTCTCTTGCTCCTGGTAAAGCAACTTACAGTAAAGTTGATTTGACAGCCTCCCATCACATAGTCCAGGAATGAATACTCTGTTTCTACCTGCAGATGAAACCAGGGTCATGACTGAGGTAAAGGGGTTGGGGCCATGGAGCTCAAGGGTCACAGCTTGGGTCTCATGGGTTATTAGTCTCACCTGGCAATTCTTGACACGGATAGTTCCAGAGTTCTTGTAGCTTTTCTTTTTCTGCTGTTTCTCAGGGTGGATGCATTCAAACTCAACCTGGTGAGGAAAGAAAAATTAGAGTAGGGAACTCTGAGAGCATCAGCCAAAACTGAATGAAGCTGCTCTGCCCTCCTCTTCTCCCCGGAGCAGGCCAGCACTCACCGGGGCTGCTTGCAGCTGGGCCAAGCTGGTGTGGAAGGTACCAATGAGATCATGTGAACCATCACTGTCATAGTCTGAGCATCGCACCTGGTGGGGGGGGGAGGGGGGTATGTATATAAAGAACAGGAGGTAGGTGCCAGGTAAGAATAAATCCGTCCCTGGCCTCTCTGCCCCCATTCAGTAACTCAAGAGGCAAGCTCCTCACCTGAATTTGTGTGCTGGGGTCTCCCCCACAGAAATGCTGAAGGGGAACAGAGAAGCGCTTCCACGTAGGGTTCAGGTTGTTCTTGATTACCTGAAGGTGAAGAAAGGGCAAAGCCTCCAGTGAGCTGTGGGATTGTGTGTGGGGAGCTGCCATCCTTTCTCTACCCAACGTAGTCTCTTTCTCCCTGTGTTCCAACCCTTGGTAGTCATAAGCCCCAGGAGATTCTCTCTTACCCCACCCCACCCAATCCCAGCATTCTCACACCTCAGATCTGTATGTCAGGTGCCATTTCCCATCACCCTGGCGGAAGAACTCCAAGAATGGATCTGATTTCCCCAGGAAGTCCTGTCAATGCCACAGAGACCTGTTGTAAGATTGAGGGAGAAACAACGACTATGCCAGACCTCTGTCCCCACCTCGGCCCCCATCACACCACTCCAGTCTCCTTAATTCCTGGGGTAGGAGAGAACCCCCACGGCCTCCTTCCACACACACCTTCTTATCTAGGTTTCTGGCCTCCACTTCCATGGTTACTACACGACTATCCTTCAGCTCCTGAGCTGAGACCTAGGAAGGGAGGAAGGAGATGGTATTACCTCATGAATTCCTCATTAACATAAAATCCCCAACTTCACCCTTTACAGAGTTCTTACTTACCGTGATGGTCCCCAGCCCAGCAGGTTTTCCAGGCTTCAGCATCAAGGGTAGAGTTAATACCTGGCTGGACACAATCTGGGGCACAGTAGGGAGGAGGAGGTGGTCAAGATCTCAGGCTGAGTTAAGTCCTGCTTGACCCCCACCCTCCATGTTCCAAGCAGTCTGGGTTGTCTGACAGGGCTCTTACCAAACCCGTGCCATCCCTGGCTCTACGTACCTGTCCTAGGGAACACTCAGCCCCTCCTAGGAAGTCATCATCTCCCAGCTCAGGTGTCTTGTTGTCTATGTCATAGATGCCAAACCGGAGCTTCTGGACTGTTTCAAAGTGGTACTCAAGCTGCAGAGTTTTGGAGAACTCGGGGCTCGAGCAGTTCCGTACTCGCTCAGTCCGGCCAAGCTGTGGGTAGAGGCCAATAAGCATCACAGTCACATACTTCCACCCTGAAACAATCCTAGGTTCCCTCCACAACCCTAACCCGCATGGTCCTTCTCACCTCAGCCCAGTTGCCCCCTCCCACATCCTGTAAAAGGACGCAGAGTGGGTCAGACTTGGAGCCAATGTCCTTGTCAATGAGGTGGTCACAGGAAACGGACAGCTGAACCAAGGTCACACAGTGGGCCATCTGGGGAAAAAGGACCTGAGTCAAACATCAAGGGTGCTTCTCCACCCTTCCCTGGCTGTATGTCTCAGCTTGGGAAGTCAAGAAGACTACACCCAGGCAGGGCTGAGCCGTGTCCACCCCAAGACATCCTTACGCCAACAAGCCATTCTTAATACAGCAACCAAGGTGTCCTGTTAAAACGTAATTCGGGTCCTGTCACACCTATGCCCAAACCCTCTAATGATTTCCCACTGCTTAGGAAAAATTCAACCCTACCATGGCTTACAAGGTCTTAAACAATTTAGATTTTTCTAACCTGATCTACTACTACCTTATCTCTTGCTCACTACATTCTGGCCACACAGGTCTGCTTGTTTGCCACTTTTCAAAGAAGCTTATTTCTAAACCTTAAAGCATGGAATGTTCTGAACCTCATATCCACGTGGCTTGCTGTTTCCTCCTCTCTCCAGGTTTTTTATTCAAAATCGTCTTATGGAGGAAAAGGCTCTTTTTAATAGACATATTAAAATTTTAACCCCACTGTCACTGACACATCCTAAAGCTCTTTCTTGTGTTTACTCTTTAGTATCTGTCACTCTGTAATATCTATATAGACTTATATAATTTGTCTTCCCCACTAGAATGAAAACTCCGTGAAGGAATATTTGTCTCTTCTGTTCATTGCTCTATCCCAAACACCTAGACAATATTTACTGAATGAAATCCAAAAGATCACCTCCAGCCTCAACTCCCAGCCCAGCCATCTCCAAATTGGCAATCAAATACCACCAAACTTCTCCAATTCATCCATTTCCTGTTCTGGAAACACTATCTTCTTGCATGAGCCACCATGATTCCCATGTAACCCCCTTCCATGTAACCCCCTTCTTCTATAGTCACCATAACAATTATCCTCAGACTCCTCACTATCCTTGTGTTCCCCCTGACCCACACACCTGCAAATAAGGTCAGACCTCTCATTCAGCTTAACATTCAGCATTCCAGGTTTCTCAGCACCATACCCCAGGATGCCTCCAAGTCTCAGCCTCCTTTAAACTCCCTCAGTCAATCCTTCCCCAACCCAGCACAGTTAGTGCTATTCCCATCTTGGTACTTCATGATCTTCATCTTGAATGCCATCAACCAAAGTTGGAATAATTCTTAAGAGTTCAACTTGCTTCACATACTGCCCCTCCACAGCACCTCAGCCTCTATTTGAATGCATCCAATGAGGGAAACGCACTTCTTACAATCCACACATTAGAAAGTCCTGCTCCATAAAGTCCTACCCCAACCAAGCCAAGTCTGTTGAATTCTCACTTCTACAACATTAGTTCTATTTCTTCCCCACTCTAAAATTCCACAGAAAAGCCAATCCATCTCACTCTGAGAAACCATGATACCTGGAAGCAGTGAAACCCCCTGCTAAAATCTGGAGAAACAGCTGCTGTTCTTTTGAATATTGCCCCTAGAATGTGGGGAAATATTCCACCAAGTCACAATCTGACTCCTTCTTACCTCACATATTCTCTGAAGTAATGTTTGTACAGTACAGAAACAAATGAAGAAGAATACTCATTTCACTATTGCTGAGAACAGTGAAAAACTTGAGACAGCTTATTGGATAGTGACTAATTATGGAACATTCAAACAATAGATTCTGAGTAGCAGGTACAAATTACTAAGGCAGAACTATAATATTGGTATAAACAATAAGAAGAGTATGACTTCATTTTAAACTCCAATTGTGTGTATATACAATAGCACTGAATATATAAAATAAACACACTAGAAAAAATGGGAGAGACACCAAATAAATGCAACTTTTATGTACACCTCAGAGGAATGGAATGAAGGTAAGACTTCTATACACTCTATACATTTCTCTACTGTTTCAAGATTTTATACTACTTATTTTGTATTTGTTAAAGGGCCTCATTAGCATTTTCTCTCGATCCACACCTGAAGTCCAATTGAATATTCATTCTAAGCCCAAAGCCTCTACCCCCAGTGCAACCCCTACCTAACTTCCTTGTCTCTTGCCTTTTCCCTGATTTTTCCTCCTTAGCACTGCCTCACTTAATCATACTTGATGCCAGCTTCCAGAGAGTCTCTATCCTAACTAGAAGCTCTTATAGCTGCTTATGGCCCTTAGATTCAGAGCCAAACTCCCCAGCTCGGCCACCTGTGGCACAACCCCAGAAGACACATCTACATAGAATTAGTAGTTGTATAATGTGTTAATTCTGTGTCCCCAATTTATCCTTCAAAGCCCTTCCCTGTCTGTTCTATCTCCTGCTATTCCACCACCCACCCAACTAGTCAGTCATCCAAACAACATACATGCTGATACCTCTGATTTTCCTGCCTAGCAAATGCCTTGTCATCCAAGGTTCTGCTATAATTTTATTCCGTTATGATGCCTTGCAGACCTCCCCATGTAGGATTTATACTCCTCTGGGGATGGTTGCAATGGTTTCCTCATTAGTCTTTCTGCAATCTCAATCTCTCTCTCTCTCTCTCTCTCTCTCTCTCTCTCTCTCTCTCTCCTCGGTGTTTTATTGGCCAAACAGAAACCAGACCATGCCATTTCTCTGTTTCTCTGCTTAGAACTCTGCAATGGCTTCCTAACACGCAAAAATAAAATCCAAAGTCAGTTCCATGGTCTACACGGCTCTGCAAGACCTGATCCTTGCCTAACTATTCATCTCGTCACACATGTATGTTCTAGCCAGGTTTCATTTCTGATGCACATACACACAATATCAATCTCATGGCCTCCAGAAAATAAGCTGTAGAAACCATATCTGGTTTGTCTACCTCTAGTCTACAATACCTACAATAGTACCTACCCTATAGTAGGTACTCAGTAAATATTTTTTAAATATATTTTTAAAAAGTATCATTGAGCCCTAACCGGTTTGGCTCAGTGGATAGAGCCTTGGCCTGTGGACTGAAGGGTCCCAGGTTCGATTCCGGTCAAGAGCATGTACCTTGGTTGCGGGCACATCCCAAGTAGGAGGTGTGCAGGAGGCAGCTGATCGATGTTTCTCTCTCATTGATGTTTCTAACTCTCTATCCCTCTCCCTTCCTCTCTGTAAAAAATCAATAAAATACATTTTTAAAAAAAGTATCATTGAAACCACCACATCAAAATTTTTTTTACTTTACATCTACCCATAGATTACATCTACCCTTGTAATCTACAGGCTCCTTGGAATGAGGACTGGGTATTATTTCTGTATCTCTAATACTAGTGCTCAGTACATGGCTAGTATTAACAGCCATTTGCTAAACAAATGATGTGCTTCTGCTCAACTCAAACCTTCAGGCTTTTTCCATTTAAAGGAATGTCCTGCAGTAAATCTTTCCTACCATTATCTTTTATAATTTAAATGCAGGACTCCTGGAACTCAATATTAACACTTGGAGTGGGGGAAACGAGTTAAGTCGGCTCGCGTGAATTGCGCGTACTCCGCGGGAGCCGTCTTTAACTCGGTTCATATAGATTTGCGGTGGAGTGCGGGAAACGTGTAAACTCGGGCCGATTGTAACTGCGTATTACCAAATATTTGTTTGTAATCCACCCTTTTGGTGGATGGAACAAAACCAACCTACCATTATCTTTTATAATTTAAATGCAGGACTCCTGGAACTCAATATTAAATGACAGTCAATTTTAAAATGGGCAAAAAATATCAGATACTTCTTAAAGGAAAATATATGAATTGGAAATAAGCAAAGGAAGTGATCAATAGCACTTAATCATCAGGAAAATGCAAATTAAAACCACAATGAGATATTATTACATACCCACCATAATGGCTAAAAAGTAAAAACACCAAGAATGCCAAATGCTGGCAAGGGACATGGAACTCTCATTTGCTGTTAGTGAAAGCATTAAATATACAAAGTTTGGTTAGAAAACCAAACATACACCTAGTCCAAAACAATTCCACTCCTAAATTTTTACTCAAAAGAAAATACTATATCCACAAAAGGATCTGTACAAGAATGTGCATAGCAGTTTTATTTGTAATAGCCCCAAATTTGAAACAGCTCAGGTGTCCATCAACATGAGAATGGACAAACCGTAATGTTTATATAGGTAATAGAAAACCACTCAGGCTCTAACTGGTTTGGCTCAGTGGATAGAGCGTCAGCCTGCGGACTGATAGGTCCCGGGTTCGATTCCAATCAAGGGCATGTACCTTGGTTGCGGGCACATCCCCGGTGGGGGGTGTGCAGGAGGCAGCTGATCGATGTTTCTAACTCTCTATCCCTCTCCCTTCCTCTCTGTAAAAAATCAATTTAAAAAACCCCAAAAAACGACCTAGTTAAAAAAAAGAAAACCACTCGGCAACAAAAGAAACTATTAATATCTGCAACATGAATTTGAAGCATAAATACACAGATTATACTTAGAAAGTTTTAGAACAGGCAGAACTAGTCTATGGTGAAAATATTTTGGAATACTGGTTGTTCTTCCCTTGTCCCACAGGGTAGGGGCAGGTATTAACTGAGAAGAGGCAGGAGAGAACTCTATGGGGAATGGAAAAGTTCTTTATCTCGATAGGAATGTAAGTCACAGGTGCACTTGTTTTTTTGTGTGTGTATTTTTTTAGAGAGAGGGAAAGAGAAACATCCATCAGTTGCCTCCTGTAAATGCCCCGACTGTAACAGAGATTGAACCCACAACCTTTCGGTGTACGGGACGAAGCTCCAACAACTGAGCCACACCAGCAGGGTGCACTTGTCATTTTTACCTAATGGTATTCTTAAGGTGTATACATCTTATTGTATGTAAAATTTACCACCCTCCCCCCCAAAAACACTGAAAAATACTAAACTCAAGTTAAGGTATTTTGAAATGTTTATGGGTGAGGTATGCTGATGGTTGCACTTCTTTGAAATGTACCAAAAAATAAAATGGTTTGTTGAATGCATATGTGTGGTAAAACAAATATAGGAAAAATTTTCATTGTAGACCTAAAGAGTGGATATATGGGTATTCACTGTACAGCTTTTTCAACTTGTATGTCCAAAGTTTTTATAATAAAGTGTTGGGAGAAAATTTAAATGGAGGACTGCAGGTTTATCCCTGATAGACTTTTGTAGTGAACTACAAAAACATGAACAGTAATTATCTGTGGTGGTGAGCTTACAGGCAACAACTGGAGCTGCTGCCTCTTCCATGATTTTTCTCAAAGAACCCAGAGAGAGAGGCTTTTGGTCTGGGCCAAACACATGCAGTGGGCCAGGAGTCTTTTCCTATGCTAGGCCTCAATTTCTGACAGAATAGAGCATTCTTTTCCATTACCATTCTATCCCATTACCATTTCCACCACTTTCTCCACAGCTGGTCCTATTCTATTCTTTTTCAATTTCTTCTCTGTCCAGACTAGAACCACAACCAGAATGCTGTGGGCCCACATGTGCCTCAGTAGCATATGGAGCTCAATTCCATTCTGAGAGATTAGAGCTATCTGTATAACCACAGTTTTATTTTTTCAAAGATCTGCCTCCTTTGCTTTCTCATTGGAATTAGCAACTCTTTATAATATAAAGTATTCTTAAAAAATTTTTTAAATCAATTTTTAGAAAGAGAAGAAAGGAGATGGAGAGAGAAAAACATCAATGTGAGAGCAAGGTATCAATCAGCTGCTTCCAGCACGCCCCCAACTGGGGATGGAGCCTGCAACCCAGGCATGTGCCTTGACCCGGAATCAAACCCGCAGCCCTTAGGTGGACAGGATGACACCCAACCAACTGAGCCACATCGGCCACGACTATAATGTGCAGTTTTCTAGCCTTTAAGTAATATTCCTTTTAAACTATCTAATACATAGATTAATCTCTCCCAAATCCTATTGATCTCCTTGACAATCTACGTGCAAGTCTACCTCTGTTTGGAAATCTTCTATAATTAAAATTCCTAGTTCCACGTCACTCTTCTGTCCTGTATCTCTTGAACAGCTATATACTTTAAGCCAGACTTGCTTACTTTCATCTAGCCCCAGTATAATTAATTGTAAGGGACTTTCAGCCTCCTTTATAGAACTGGAACTTGACAAAACCATATTAAATATCACATTTAAGTGAATCAATAAGAGAGAAGTCTCAGAAATTTTCTCATTTGTTTTTGTAAGAGAGGTCTGGCTAATACTGACCAGGTCTTGCCAGGATATCTATGTCTCCTAACTGGTCTCCCCATTTCCTCTGTCCCCTCTGATCTGTTCTCTATGTTGAAGAGACCTTTCCTGACTCCAACCCAACAAAACCCAGCTTCTCATAAGTCTCTCAAAATGTGTCATTTATTTACTTGCTTATTATCGATTTCCCTACTAGACTATAAATTCAACAGGAGAGACCAAATCTTGTTCCCAATCGCACCAAGTAGGTGCTTTGTAAATAACTGCTGAATTAATGCTAGGAAAGGAGTAATAATCCAAGGATCCTCAGAAATAAGCCAAATCTAGCCCTGGCCTACTTGCTGTTGAAACCATCAATGGAGAAGTGAACTTTCTAGGAAAACCCAACACAAAAGACTAGCTTATCTGTTTCCCTAACACCCACCTTTCCATTTTGTGCTAGTCAAGAATTGCAAATGGAAACATCTAAATATATAGCATCAACCTTTTCTGCCTTTACTTACACTTGGAGTCTCATTGCTTTTCACTCCCCCTTGTAGGTTGCTTTCCTCTGCTTATCCCCATCACCAACCTTAAAGCTTCCCAAGCCCCATACCCTGACAGGGCACTTTCCCCCACTCTTTCTTTTTAAAGATACTTTTCTTGCTTTCAGAGAAGAAGGGAGAGGGAGAGAGACAGAAACATCAATGATGAGAGAGAATCATTGATCAGCTAGCTGCCTCCTGCACGCCCCTTACTGGGGATTGAGCCCACAACCTGGGCATGTGCCCTAGACCGGAATCAAACCTGGGACCCTTCAGTCTGAAGGCCAATGCTCTATCCACTGAGCTAAAATGGCTAGGGCTCCCCCACTATTTCTTAAAGCCATACTCATTCTCATTTAAAAAAACAAAAATTTTTAAATGTTTTTATTGATTTTAAAGAGAGGAAGAGAAACATCAATCTGCAGCCTCCTGCACACCCCCTACAGGGAATGGAGCCTGCAACCCAGGCATGTGCCCCAACCAGGAATGGGCCCTGACAGGGAATTGAACTGGGACCTTTCCAGGCACTCAACCAACTGAGCCACACTGGCCAGGACCAAAAAAAAAAAAAAAGTTCTTTAATCCTCACCTGACGGTGTTTATTGATTTTAAAGAGGAAGGAGTGGGGGAGAGAACATCAATCAGTTGCCTTATGTGCCTGACCGGGGATCGAACCCGCAACCTAGGTATGTCCCCTGACCAGGAATAAAACCACAACCTTTTTGGTGTATAGGACAACACTCCAACAGAGCCACCCAATGGGACTCATTCTCATTTTTATAACTTAAAATGCACAAAAATGTCAAAAATAAAAAGGAACTGAGTGACCATCTAATCAAGTCCTTCAATTTAAAGAAGAGGAAAGATGTGATTTGGCTAAGATCACATAAATGGTTAAGGAAAATGAGGACTACAACTCAAATATTCTGACTCCCACCTAGTCTAGAACTTTGGACTGTAGCTATACTCTTTTTCTCTCCTAAAGAAGCTTTCTTCTTATATTCAACTAGAGGCCCAGTGCGTGAAATCACACAAGACCCCAGAACCACTGCACCGGCAGGACTCCAGACCCGCCACACCGCGAGACCCATCAGTGCACCTCCTGGTGTCCGGTCGTTTGGTCGTTACGGCCACTGGCCTTTTATAATATAGATAGTAATCTGATGTAGTGGGCAAGGGTATGGGTTCTGCAGTGAAGTGACCAGGCTCCAAATAATGGCCTCACTCCTTCCTGGCCACAGTTAGAAACTACCACTCACCTACGAGAATGATATCTTACCTATGTAACTTGGGCAAAATACTCTCTAGCCTCAAGATCCTCAGGTGTAAAGTGGGCGATATTACCTATTTCTGAAGATTTGTACAAATAATATATGAAAGATGGTTAGTACAGAGTCTGGCACTATTATTACCAATGAGTGTTAACTATTATTATCCTTCAAGCCTAGCTCTCACATGCTCTCCTTTTCATGATCCCACCAGTACTCAATGTCTCACTCTGGACTACTATACTCAATCCATGCTACAATTGTATTCTGTTAATGTTTCCAGTCCTCTGCCTGTCAAAGAAATAAACTTAGATGATGCTTCAGCATCTCCTATGTCACACAGCACAAACCTATGCACATAATGGGAATTCAAAATGCCTAAGGGAGGCTTGCAGCAGTGTGCCAAAGCAGGCATGTATGGCTTGCAAGAGATAACTGTTAAATATTAAGAAATTTTATAAGCAGATGGCCTAGGTAAGTTTTAAACCACAGAAATTGGACAAATGATAAAAATGAGGACTTCTCTTTCCCTAACTAGCCTGTTGACCAGCATACCACTGTTGATAAGGAATCCCACTCTGCCAGTAGGGATTAATCTGCCCTTCATATTTTCCCCTGCCTTGGGAGATTCTAACTCTGCTCTTCATAAATCCAAAAACAGATCTTTTCTCCTAGATCCAATTCTGTGCCAGTTGAGCTGAAACTCATCAGCACTTTATGCTCAGGAGACACACTGCCCTCTATTCCCAAAAACCTACCAAGGAAAGATGCACCAGCCTTCAACCCCATTTCCAGGCTGTGAGGAGGAAGAATAGAGTGCCAGTGTCTGGGTGGCAGGAGTGCTCCTTCAACAAACCAAAGCACTGTCAGACTCCTTTGCCTACCTTGCCAGGCTGGCGCAGCTCAGATGCTGGATCACGTCTTGAAAGCCAATCAGGAAATTCTCCATAGGTTCACAATGGGTGGAACAGCACCCATGGAATACAGTAAACCCTCGATTTTGCAGACCTTGATTTAATGGACTTTGGATTTAACGGACAAAATTCCCCGTCTGTGTATCATATTAAAATACTTTAAACCAAGATTTGCTTATAATTAAATAAACAGATGTTTTGTTATTAATTCACTGTCTTGAATACATTTTAGCGAATAGGCCATAGATTGAAAAAAACACTGTAGTAATCTTTTTGACATAAATATTACATATCTACAACCATAGTCTACATATTTAAATCCAAGAACACTGCTTGTAAACAATGTTCCGCAAATGATTAGCATGTGATCACACTGCATAGTGCAAGGTAATTGATTTTGTTGTTGCCTGGCGTGACTTTCTGCAGTAGTTTTAACTCCTGCCCTGATGTTCTGCAGTGTTCTAACATCCTATAAGCCATGCCCCAGCCATGTGGATTTGTTTACTCTCAGTGACTGGTGAGTGCACCCATTTACTTAGACCTATTCAGTATAAATTTAAAATTATAGTAATACATATACAGAAAACTTTTCTGTGAAATTAAACTTTTCATATATACTTAATTTTAATTACACAAATGTGTCTATAAGTAGAAATAGGTAAACTAATGTGTCAATTTTTTAACATATGCATTTGGAAAACCTACTTTATTATATAATGGACTTTCAACTTTAATGGAAACCCCCTCACCCAAATTAGTCTGTTTATCACGGGTTTACTGTACTCTCTTCCTATAAGGTTGAAAATACAAACTATGCCTACCACCACCATTCTTCCTTTCCTTCTCTGACTCCTAAAAGGACATGCAGAGGGTAGACAAATTTTTTTCATTCCTTCTTTTCCCTCTATAACTCAGGGATTCCCCAGATTTAAATCCATAGCCCTCATAGGTCATCACAAACTGACAGTCCCCATAAGTCACAAACTGAACCAAATATGCAAATCTGTACTATAAAACAACACATTCTTGCCCTAGCCAATTTGGCTTAGTGGACAGAGTGTCAGCCTGCAGACTGAAGGGTCCTGGGTTCAATTCCAGTCAAGGGCACATGCCCAGGTTGTGGTCTCGGTCCCTAGTGTGGGCGTGTAGGTGTGTGGGTGGCAGCCAATCAATGATTCTCTCTCATCATTGCTATTTCTATCTCTCTCTCCCTCTCCCTTCCTCTCTGAAATCAATAAAAAAAAATATTAAAAAAAACACAAAAAACCCCCCCAACACATTCTTTATTCATACATATGACTAATAGCTACAAAAATTGGTTTATAGAGGATGGGGGTGGGGTGGGGTCATCTGTAATACTTTCAACAATAAATTTTTAAAAATTGTGCTTATAAATGAAAATTTTAATAATTTGGTTTGGATCCATTTAATATCTGCCATGCAGTATTTGACAATAGTATAAAGCTTAAAATGTGCACCTTCACACAAAAAGTGAAAAGTGGGAAAATATGATTAACTGTCACAGAGTTTCCCATCCTGTTATATTCTGTGATGGTCAAAAGGTTTGGAAACCACTGATCCAACTCCAATGTCCCCACAACACTTAACCCAAAGTTGAACAAATCCAATCTGTGTACAACTTTTCAAAGAGAACCTAGCCTGAGTAGAGAACTGGACACATGGAAGAAAGCAAACTGAAGAGGAATACTTTGGCTTCAAGCGATAGGACTGTACTGGAGTAGGAGTTTCTCTCTGCCCTATGACTCTGAATGTGCTTACACAAAGCCTCCACCTGCCTACTTCAAAATAAACATTGGAGCACTAGAGCAGGTTCAAGACCCATGACAGGAAAATGCTGCCAGTGGCCACCCACATTGTCCCACAGGAGCCAGGGAGGCAGGGAACAGTTGAGGGAGGGGTTCAGCCTAGGAATGCAGGCAGCCTATGACTGACTGATCTCTGTTCACACCTTACTACCTACAACTACTTTGCTCCTCTTGTGCCTGGATTTCCCCATCTGTAAACGGAGATAATAATAATGCCAACTTTACTGGGTTGTTGTGAGGATTAGAGGTCAACCTTGAAAAGTGGCCCTGTCTGACACAGTAAGTGCCCAATGTGTGCTAACCGCTACACTTTTGGTGCTTATCAATGGACTAGAGGCCCGGTGCACGAATTCATGCACGGGTGGGGTCCCTAGGTCTGACTGGTGATCAGGGCTGATTGGGACCTGCTGGCAGGGGTGAGGGACCGTGGGAGGTTGGCCGCCAGCCCCCAAGTAGGGAGCCGGCCCTTGGCCCCCCTGGGAAAGGGGGCTGCATCTGCCACCACCCACCTCCGGTTTCCTGTCCCAGCCTGGGGCCTCAGGGCCCTGGTGGGGTCGGGAGAGGAGGTGATGGTCGCCAGGCCGGGCGCGGAAGGAAGAGACACTGGATGCCAAGCTGCATCAGCGCCCTGCCACTGTACGGTTCCCCACCTCCCCTCCTCCTTCTTCCCTCTCATAGTGACTGGTCAACCAGTTGTTCTGGTCATTCATTCATAACAGTCACTTAGGCTTTTATATATACAGATGCTTTTGTGATATCTTGATCTACTTGCTGGTTCATGGGACACTCAGGAGGAATGCTTCTGGTCTACCTGCTCTAGAGAACCTAACTGAAGAAATGAAGACCCTCTTTCTCCAAAAGAGGAAATGAAGACCCTTCCTCTTTTTTTCTCCTAGTGAAATTCTCAAGCTGCAGTGTAGGACAGCTATCACTCAGAAAATGCAGTAGAGCAAATAGCAAGACCAAAATTTTGAGTTCCACTGGCCTCTCTCTCTTTAGTTTAATTAAGGTTCAAATCACTAGATTTCCCAGGGGGCTGGGGAAGAGATAAATCAAAGAACTTATATGCATAACCCATGGACACAGACAATAGGGTGGTGAAGGCCTGAGGGTGGGAACTAGAAGGGGTTAGTGGCGGGGGGAAAGGGGACATATGTAATACTTTCAACAATAAAGATTTAACTAAAGAAAAACAAATAGCCCTAGTCGGTTTAGCTCAGTGGATGGAGTGTCGACCTGTGCACTAAAGGGTCCCAGGTTCAATGCTGGTCAAGGGCACATGCCTGGGTTGTGGGCTCAATCCCCAGTAGGGGGTTGTGCAGGAGGCAGCTGATCAATGATTCTCTCATCGTTGATGTTTCTGTCTGTCTCTCCCTTTCCTTTCCTCTCTGAAATCAATGAAAATGTACTAAAAATAAATAAGAAATAGAATGGCTAAGTTCATATACCTTAAAACTGAATATAATGAAATTATCTAGGTTAATCCCATTTTGTAGAACACTGAGGCCAAAGGAAATGACTAGTTCTGGACAAACAGTAACTGATGAACCACAGATTCCATGAGAATGTGATTTCTATATCGACTCTTTAACAACAGCTCACACCTTGAAATCCATCCATTCTGAAATCCACCTGGTCACTAAAGAGCAGTGAGGCTCATGTGGCCTCTTCCAATGACCAATACTGAGTAGCCTCGCATACAGATGGAAAATACCACACATTTGACCGCCAGGGCAGGAATGGAGGAATTGCTGGATTCCACATTTATAGGACTTTATCAAAGGAATAAACTTTAAAAAGCATGAATACAGCAAATAATAGTATTCACCTCAGGAAAATGTGATTTATACCAAAAATTTCAAAGAATATCTGGGCAGCCAATTCTTCTTTTAATGAGACCACTGCCTCTCTGTTGCCTCCAGTATCTAAGACAACAGTACTAAACCACCTTCCCGAGCATCTATCTCCAGGGCAAGGGCATTAATGAGAATTTTTAAAAAATATATATTTTATTGATTTTTTACAGAGAGGAAGGGAGAGGGATAGAGAGTTAGAAACATCAATGAGAGAGAAACATCAATCAGCTGCCTCCTGCACACCCCCTACTGGGGATGTGCCCACAACCAAGGTACATGCCCTTGACCGGAATCGAACCTGGGACCCTTTAGACCGCAGGCCGATGCTCGACTGAGCTAAACCGGTTAGGGCTTAACGAGAATTTATGCATCTCCAGTGTGCAATGTGACCTATGGCACAGGAGCTGAGTGAATGAACAAAAGCAGCAGATCAGAGCCCTTTGAAAATAAACCTATCTAACTGTTCATGCCAGCCCTCTTCACTGGAATTCACTTGGGATACAGGGAAGATCTTAAGATGGGCTGCTCTTCAGAATTTGTATGTTAAGGAAGCTGAGTAACAAAAAAGGGAGGATTTTGACAATAAATAGACATACTTATTTGCTCACTTGCCATTGTGGATGGGGTGTGAGATTCTAGTTCTGCTGCTTCTGGTGCAGGATTAATAATTTTATCACATACAACTGTCACCTAGTTAGCCTCCAGTGTGGTCCATGAAAAAGGTAACTGAGACAAGTTCTCCAAAAACACTGCAAACAAAGCAGGAGGGGGAAACATTCTAGGAAGAATACAACAAAATTCAAATACTCGAAAGAGAGCAATAGCTAAAAGAGGCAACAGAAATAAAAAAGAAATGACAGGGAATAACATTTTAAATATAAATGTGTGCTAGAATATCTCCTAGCCACATCTGGCTATTGAGCACTTGAAATGTACTTTAGTTCAAACCACTATGTGGTATTAAATACATGTTGTATTTTGAAAACTTAGTACAAAAAAGATTATACACTATCTCAATTTTATATTGTATGTTGAAAAGGTAACATTTCAGATCTACTGGACTAAATATATTATTGAAGTTAATTTCACTTGTTTGACATTTAAAATAATATTTATTGGTTTTGAGAGAGACAGAAAGGAAGAGGGAGAGAGATGGAGATGGAAACATTGATGTGAGAGTGAAACATCAATCGTCTGCCTCCTGCATGCCCCATTCTGGGGATCAAGCTGAAACCAGGCATGTGTCCTGATCAGGAATCAAACCAAAAACCTTTTTGTGCACGGGACAATGCTCAACCAACTGAGCCACACCAGGCAGGGCTCTTTTGACATTTTAAATGTGGCTACTAGAAAAATTTAACTGACATCAAGTGACTCATTTCTATTGGACAGTGTTGCCTAACAGAAAACTCCAAAGATCAGACATGGAAATGTTTCTGTTGTTATTCTATACAGTAGGCACTAGCTACATGTGGCTATTTATATTTAATAGTAGCTACTGTGGCCAATAATTACCATATTAGTGCATATAAGGACATTTCCATTGGAGAAAATTCTGTTGGACAGGGCTGATCTAAAACAAGGACCACAAGATTGACATTTCATACAAAAAAAGCTAAAAATTCTGTATCGAACGGATCCAAAACTAGAGAGGAATAAACTTCAGGTAGTTAACTGCATATCAGTAGTTAAATTGATGGGGAAATTCTAAAGTATTTATGAATGTCTTAGAGCAGTGGTTCTCAACCTTCTGGCCCTTTAAATACAGCTCCTCATGTTGTGACCCAACCATAACATTATTTTCGTTGCTACTTCATAACTGTAATGTTGCTACTGTTATGAATCGTAATGTAAATATCTGATATGCAGGATGGTCTTAGGCAACCCCTGTGAAAGGGTCGTTCGACCACCAAAGGGGTCGCGACCCACAGGTTGAGAACTGCTGTCTTAGAGCATTTATAAAAAATGATTTTTGGCAGCTAGTCAAAAGGTTATTAAAGCCCTAGCTGGTTTGGCTCAGTGGATAGAGCGTCGGCCTGTGGACTGAAAGGTCCCAGGTTCGATTCCGGTCAGGGGCATGTACCTTGGTTGCGGGCACATCCCCAGTAGGAGGTGTGCAGGAGGCAGCTGATCGATGTTTCTCTTCTCATTGATGTTTCTAACTCTCTAACCCTCTCCCTTCCTCTCTGTAAAAAAATCAATAAAATATATTTTTTAAAAAGGTTATTAAAAAGATTAAAGGTTCTATCCTTCTGCTAGGGCCAGGACACTAGAACCAACCCCTTCCTACCTACCTACCCTGCTGAGACTACTCGGGCTGTGGGTATTATATAGGACTTTAAAAGCTTCTAGGACAAACACTATTTTAGAGAGTGCCACTATGTTCCTTCACACTCTTCATCATTTCCTTTTACTAAATTAACATATTGCCCCCCCCGCCCCCCGCAACACACCTTGGTTAGACATCATGCCTTCCCTCAGGTTACAAACAAGGCTCCCATTATACTTGTTTCTGTCTGACCATTTAGCAACTGGCCAGGAAAACCTTTATACAGTTCCTGTGGGACATAAGTGTATCTCATACATGCCTAGTGCAACCACACATTTATTTGTGTAATTTAAGACCTTAAAGTCTTTAAAAACAGGCATCTAATTTTGCTTCCTTTTCTACCACAGCATCTAAGTGCTAAGTGCACAACATTGCTCAAAACTTAATTAGCAAGTTTTACAGCTATGGCTGAGTGTATGCCCATGTGAAATTGTCTTAAAGCTCGGAGGCAATAGATGTTTCCAATTCCAACCTGTCAATTCAATAGTCATAGAAGCAGGGGTAATGGCAGTATCTACTTCAGTAGCAAGAGGAACATTAGTTTTCCCACTTTAGCCATATCCATAGCAGAGATCCTGTTGGTCCCACAGATCCACACCACAGAAGGGAGTTATGTAAAAAGGACATAACCCTCTGTATTGCAACCCAATGTGTGGGGGAGTGTAGGGGCATTAACTCACTTCCAAGTGGAAAAGGAAAAAGAAAATCAGCAATAGCACCAGTTGGTATGACTTAAGACTCCTTATGTAGCTGAATTTCTGTGAGGACTAACAAGTGACCTGTAGCACAAATGTGGTTGTTACATTTGATATACAGCACAAATGCCTAACTGGGTAATCTTATTCACTAATCAGGAGTCATTATGTGAATTCATGCCTCCTTCACTCCAATTAGGAAGCTAGGGCTACAGAGATAGCAGTGAGGGGGCTTCAGTTTAAGTAAAACTCATAGTCCTGGTTACCAGCAGATTTACTATGTAAGTGGTTAAAGGGGGGAAACTGGCAACATTAGAATTGAGAAGGAATGAAACAGCCTGTTTCAATACAGGATAGCTCACTCCTGGGATGTGTTATGCTTATTCAACATCTTTGACTCTGTCCATATTGAATTATGTTCTCTGCTGGTCATAGCTCTGTTTCCCCCCAAATAGTCATCTCCTCCTTCCCTTAACATTAAACAGCAAGCTTCAGTTACTGATCAGGAAAAGAGACTTTAAACTATTAAATTTCTAAAGTCAGGGTCCAGATATCTGGATCAGCTGGGGCAGCAACTCCAGTGTTCTACTGTGCCACTTCTCCACAACTGGAATTTGTTTAGTCTCTATGACCTATCACTTTTACTGGGAGAAGGTCCAAGGGCCTCATGACAAAATTCAAGGAATATAGTTAATGAGATTTTCCCCAGCACTATTTCCTACCCTCAGATTTTAGAGTGCTGCCCTTATGTCTAGAATGCTTGCAGCAGCAGGTGGCTTTTTGCCCCTTTTGAACTCTTTAGGAGTAGAACAATATGCAGAACAGTAGTGCCACCTTAGTTGTTTGTTGCTAGTTATGTAGATCCAGAAAGAAGCCAAGTCTAGGATGCTTATGAGTCCTCTGGCACAAAGTAGCTCAAGGCAACAAGAATAAATCCAAGAACAGCAAAGAATTAACCTTTATGTGAGCAGGCACCAATAAGAGTTGAACTTGCTTACGTTGTTGAACAGAAGGGTTTTCCCAGAAAAAGTCCTACAGCATCAGAGAACTGTGCCACCATCAGAGTACTCTTTCCAGAACACTTTACAATAGTGAACCGATCAGATTTTGTTACAAAAGATGACACTGAAATCAAACAATTTTTTAATTAAAAAGGATAGCCTTAAGTTTTCATTGAACCATATCCCATAAAAGCTCTACTTTTGGAAAATAGGAAGAATGGTGGGGATGCATGTAACTGATAAACTATTACTTGCTACAAAATGTTGAAAAATGGACAGTGAGTGATAGAAGTGAATGATCTCACCTGAACAAGAAAAGGACTTATTATTAGGACACAGTTCACCTCTTTAAGATCATAAAGGCCATTCTGGATCTCTGTAGGCAGCTGATTTCACTCTGTGATTTTTCAAATGCTTAGTTGAACCTTCATAATTTTAAAACAGCTCACCAACTACCCAGAGTTGTCCAGTCTAAACCCTTCTAATACAATCTGTATATTCAAACTCAAATACAGGCTAAAATTCTTTCATGATAAAAGTAAAAGTTATATTTTTCAAGAGCTTTGGTTAAAAGAAAAGCTCACAAATTTCTCTGCAACTCCAAACCAGATTTTTGATTTTTTTTTTTACTTTAAAGGACCTTGTGAAGCTTATGAAAACTTTTCATGTTTGTTTATTTTAGTAGAAGTTGAATAAATGTGGAAGGGACAAAACCAGAGCATCAATGTCAAAGAGCAGCAAGATTTTTGATTTCTCTCTCCTCTTTCCCACCTCAAATACACTAATGCAAAAAACAAATAAACAAGAAAAACAAACAAACACAGCTTTTAAGGTATGTGCGATTGACAATGTATTCCGAAGATTTCTTTTCCCATTGCCTAATCAGTTTTTTAAAAAGACAATTCACAGCCCACTTTAAGACTCCTGGGAAAAGGAGCATCTGGTTTCTTGTCGAGTCCACATAATGAACTGGGCTTGCTAGCAAAACACATATAATAAAAGTCTTAAAGGGTTAATACCACAGATTCAACCTAGAATCAAGTTTCCTCCCTGCCGTTCCAGGTATCCTCTTCTTCCCATACTTCTGCATTAGTGGACAAGGATAAGCAACAACTGCTACCTCCAAGATCACCAAATCCACCTTTCCAAAGGCACAAAATATTTTCAGGTGTTAAGCAACAACACGCAAACCTGATGGTATAGCTCATTAGAGTATTTTGTACAATTAAAGCATTGAAAGCATCAGCCTGTTTTATTTTGTGACAAGTTTATTGAACAGTATCCAAGACTTCATCTTTATAAACAAAAACCCCTGCTGAATGATGCCAAGGCCATATTTGTTGGCAATTTTTGGGCATATTGGCAATGAGTCGTTTTATTGTGTTTGGTTTCTGAAGTATGAACCACTATAGAACTGCCAGTAAAACTATTTAAGTGTGGTAATTTGAGCAAGAGTGGTAATTTTAAAAGTGATCATTGCCAGAAATTCTTTCCAGAAGATCTGACTACCAACAATTTTCACATTTTCTTTATTTGCTTTTTAAATGTTCTTGCAACTAATGAGCGTATTTATTTTTAAATGTTGACCCACACCTGAACACAATGACAGAATTCAATAAAAGGGACTCGGAGTTTGATTAAGGATTTCATGCATCCTTATTTTTATCCAAGGTATTTCCACCCAGAATGTGTGTGCTTACTTCCATACACAGCACTAGATTTTTATCCAGTGGCTTAAAACTGACATGATTATGCTAAATATTACTCTTTGAAGTTTTGAATAAAAGTCTCCCAGTGAAAATATAAAGCAATTTCACTGTCATTGCATTGCTTTGGTAACTTGGAGCACAAAGCTAGAAACTACATTTCACTCAACAGTGTTGCATTTTTTAAAAAGTCGCTAATAATTGCATGTCCAAACTATAGTGTATATACAAAACACGCCTCCAAATTTTGCTTGTGAACTAAATGTTTCACTAAAGTTCAAAAAAAGTTTACAAATTTGTTTACGTATAAAATACATTTTGTAGATTTATCTAATCCTTTAAACCATTTAAAACAAACACACACACACACACACACACACACACACACACACACACCCCCCACCAGCTGGGAAGGGGGGGAGAGATGTAGAAAAAATGTTAGACCTAATGGAAAAGATTCTCTTCCATTAATGTCAGTCACCAAAACACAATAAAGTTTACACATAAAATTGTAAATATGATGTTTACAAATGCACAACTTTGAGCAAAGCTTTACAAATCCTTCATATCATACAAAGCAAATAAGAAAATGTAAATTATCACCCAAAACCTAGTCCATATAAGAAAATGTGCAAAAAGATGTATGAATAGTTTCATAAAACATATTTTCAAGAACTTTTTAAAAACTCAAACTCCAATGCCCAGCACAAGATGAACAGTATGCTTAGCAGTTAGCACTATGTAATACGTAATAAGTCTCAAATACACAAAAATCAAGTTCCAAAGGGCAAAGCATTTAATTACATTTCACAACAAGAAAAGCATTGTTGTGATTCAACCAAATATGAAACAGTTCTCTCCAATTTCTACACAACCACTATTTTCTTAATTTATTTAATTTGGTGAACAAAAAAAATCAAGTTTCCCTTTTCAGCATTTATCTAAGATGTAGAAATAACAAAATGGTTGCAATAAAGTATGTGAAATATTTAATAAGAATGTACGAACATATAACCAAAATAAATTGTGAAAAAAGATAAAAGACTTTCATCTTCAAACAACCTATTTTTCTAAAATAAAAATTGTCAGCTTTCCAGTGGGGAAAATAATCTGCAGTTGAAATCAAACTCCTATAAACAGTGCTGAAGTTTTTTGCACTCTGTCCTTGGAATGAGAAATGATTACTTAACAGAAAACTTAAATTGAACAGCATATACATCATATTGCTTTTTTTCAATTGAGGAGGAAATATCTAGTGATCTGTCAAAGCAAATTTGTATTATCAAGACCCACAACACAGCCATGTCTTTTTTGAAAGTCTAACCAATCCTTTCCCTACACAAAAATCCTGTACGTCAATCCTCTAATATTGTCGTGATGATGAAAGGCTTTCCAAATCTTACCACACAAATGAAACTGTTGCCACTCTTAACTCTAAATTACACGGCGCTTGTATTTCAGTGTTCCACTGACTTGCAACACAAAAAAGGCACCGCCCCCAGAAACACTGCTTTTAAAAGGCTGACTCCTTTGTAAGTACATTGATTTGTTAGGAAATGTTGAGGGTGTTTTAAACCAAGACAGAGGCCCATGTAAAAGACAAAATTTGTTTTTCATGATATCTCCCCAATCTCCCATTCCAACCATGTTTATTACGTGGCAGTTCCTTAGAATATTTTAAGTAAGAAGGAAAGTAACCATAAGTAGAGCCTTTGTGGCAGTGAGCAAGACATTGTAAGGCAAATGTTTTTCATGACAAGGACACTTATCGACCAGAACCCATGTGGTCCTCCTGCCTTAGTGTCCTGAATGCCAAAGAAAATAATATGAAAGGGCAAGGAGTCTCAATTCTCTCCCCTCTGGCAGCTGCACTTATACTCTACATGAAGAATTTTTGTAAACAGGCTCCTGATCAAATTACTAGACCAAACGCCTCCAAGTAACAGGATTAAATGCATACGAATCTACAAACCAGCTTAGATTTTTTTCTTCTATAACACTATTGCTAACACAGCTAACAATTTCAACTTCAATTTTAAAAACCTAGATATAATAATCTTTTTTATGAATGGACTGTGTTTAGTTATAGGCCAAAATTTCATAAATTTGGGACAGAAAGAAATTGCCAGAACATTAGTCCATCACGAACTGGACTTCAAATCAGTTATCTTAAACAATGATTATAAAAGCAGTTTCTGGTTTTTGAAGCCATTCAAACAACATGAACAATTTTTAAACTGACTGAACTAAAAGTTGGCAGTCAAACCAAAAAGGCTCTGGTAGGTAGAGAACTCCGTATTTTATTTTTGTGGCAAAGTCTTATTCCACAGTTTTAAGTGTGACATTAGAAATCAAAATTCAAGGTTATAGCACAAACCAAGTGTGGAGTTTTATATTAAAAAAATATAACAAAACAGTTCTGCTCATTTACAAATGAGTAAGTTAGGCAAACAAAGCAGCAACTTCAGAAGCAGGACTGTCTATACAGCAAGAACCCTCAAAAAGCAATAAAGGTACATACAGTGAATCTGTATACAGAGATTTTATTTAATTTTAAAAGAAAATAAAGACTTTAGACAAAGCTTTGATCCTATAACAAAGCAAATCTGTCCAGCTTTAAACCAAATTCCAAGAGTAACCAACTTCTATTTTTCAGCAGCTGGCAAGAGCACCCTTAATGAGCTCTATTGACAATTCTATTTTCTTCATCCCATATGGTACAAAACAAAACCAATCTAGACTCCTTGATAAGCTTTATGTCATCATTTGAGTTTTACAAATCGTTTCTCTAATGGTATGCCAAAATCATTTTTGTGTTCTCTCCACACAGTTTTACTATAACATACAGCAATGTTTATCCTGGTTGTGAGTCTTCTGTAAACAGTCAACCAATGCTCTATGTTATGAAAACCAATCTATATGCAATAGAAACAATCCACAGGTTCTAACCTGGAAATACTAGGAAAACAATCTGGATGCATTAATCACAACACTATGAATATCTACCCTACAAAGAATTGATTTGAATAGCTATCCTAATACAAGTTTTACTTTCCTTGAGCCTATAGGTCTGTCATTCAAATCAATGACAGCAGCTGTGGCTTCATCCCGAGATTCAAAGGCCACCATGGCTTCTCCTGTGGGCATACCTTTTTCATTGTATTTTAAACAAACTGAGCCTGGGATCACTTGATAGCCATAAAAGAAATCTAAAATCTCATCAATAGACACAGTAAAGGGCATGTTCTGCACTTTAATTACTGTAGGTCCTGGTTTTCCAGAACTAGATCCAAAGCCAGGGGGACCACCAATGTGGATTGGACCAGGCCCAGGCCCCGGCCCAGGCCCAAAGGCTGGTGGTCCACTCAAATGGCCTGGGGCATTTCCAAGACCCGGAGGGCCACTTCCAAAGCCTGGGGGACCACCTAAGCTACCAGGGCCATTTCCAAAATTCTGAGGACCCCCTCCAAATCCTGGCCCACTTAAATTATTTGGTCCACCTCCAAAACCTGGAACATCCAGTCCCAGACCAGGCAAACCACTATTTCCAACTGAAGGCATACCAGGCCTAACATCACCAAAGGCTCCTCCTAATCCTGGAGGAGGCAGTGGTGGTCCAAAGGCATTTGGCCCACCAAAATTACCAGGAAAATTAAATGGAGGCCCGTTATTGGCCTCCTTAGATCCTACAGTCAGGAAGGCATGCTCTTCACCTCCTGCACTAGGCATTCCTGCATTGGGCATTCCCGCATTGGGCATGCCCGCATTGGGCATCCCCACACTGGGCATGCCCGCATTGGGCATCCCCACACTGGGCATCCCCGCATTGGGCATCCCCACATTGGGCATTCCCGAATTGGGTATTCCAGCACTAGGCATTCCAGCACTAGGCATTCCGGCACTGGGCATTCCAGCACTGGGCATTCCTGCATTGGGCATTCCGGCACTAGGCACTCCGGCACTTGGGATTCCTGGAACTGCAGGATTACCTGGCACAGGCATCTTTAACCCCTTTTTTCCTTGGGCAGGGGGATTTTTCTCAATCTCTCTCATATCTTCTAGAGTAACTACATGAACAAAAGCTTCTCGCCCATTAAGTTTTTTACGGTGCAAGCGTTCAGACTTACGTGCATCATCTTCATTTTTAAACTGAACCAATGCCTGTCCTAGACCTTGCCCATTGTTATCAACAAGAACATGGACAGCATTTTCATCCACTGGGATTCCTTCTAGGAACTGAAGAACATCCATCTTGGTAATGCTGAATGGAATATTTGTTATGTGAGCACAGACTTTGGTAGAGCTGACATCCCCCTCCGGATTTAACATCATTTCTCTCTGGTCATAATTGAAGTTCTGGAGTCTTTTTCTAATCATATCTATCTTTTCTAGCATACCTTTCTTAGTAATTGGATGAACCTGAATAAAACGATTGCCCATGTATTGTTTATGACGACACAGAGCAGCCTTATAGTCAGCCTCATTCCTGAACTCCACAAAGCCTTCACCAGTTGCTTTCCCATTGGGTCCATAAGCGATATAAATACTATCTTCCACAATATCCAACTTTTTAAAAAAATCAATGACATGTTTGTTTTCAGCTTCAAATGGTAGCCCTTTCAAGTAAACACAAAAACCAGCCTCATGTGGTGATCTTGACCTTGACCTTTTCTGCCCACTGGGCGATTTTGACCTGGGAAGTGTCTGAGGAGGGGGATGGGTTTGTCCAGAGGGTCCTATACTTTGCTTAAAAGTGATATGGCCTCCAGCAGCTACCCACTGTCTCTCTGTCGCAGGACTAACTTCCACATAACGTTGTATCATCAGCATCCTGTTTCGTTTCAAGGCTTCAAATGTATCTTGAGGGGAGAGAAACTTAACCAATCCATTCCCATTATTTCGACCTACATGATCTTTCAACAAATGCACTGCATCAACACGGAGCCCATGAAAAAAATCTCTGACATCATTTTCCATTGCAGAAAAGGGCATTCCATGCACACTGACATACAGATCATCAGGGTTGATGGGAAGTGGTTTCACACTGCTTTGAGAAGTCATCTGGATAGGGTTAACAGGATTCAATGGACCCAGAAACACAGGGTTCATGTTACTGTTCAGATTCATAGGTGCTCCAGAGCCATTCATTCCAGCAGGCAGAGGTGCCACAGGTGGTGGGTTTAAGGGCGGCATGCCCGACATAGGCGGCAGTGGAGTCAGGGGTGGCACAGAAGGGACTGGGGGAATTGGGGGCACTGGAGGCACGGGAGGCAAAGTAGGTACTGGAGGAGGAACTGGTATTGGGGGAATGGATGGCATTGGTGGCAAAGATGGCATCGCTGGAATTGGAGGAATTGGTGGTGGTGGGACTGTGTTCATTGGAGAGGCTGTACTCGAAATGGTTGAGCTAAACGTTGGGCTCCCAAATGAAGTCCCCATATTTGGAGGAGCCGTTCCTATGCTGGCTGTGGAAAATGTCTGTATGTTTTTGTTGCTTTCATGAACAGAAGTGGTGGCAGTAACTACACTGGGTGAAGGATTATTAAAGCTGGGTACTGTTGTAGGCAAGTTAACCCTGCCACTCATTCCTGAGCTAGGTGGTGGTCCTGATCTACTAGCATTTGCTGGTGGTATATCTAAGTTGGCAGTTTCAAAACGCCTACGACTCAGTTCAATCATATTCTGCATTTCCGTTTTACTACTCAACAACAGTGTTACTTTTGACCCTTTAATTGTACCACCTGTGCGCATCATACCAAGCCTTGCATCTTCATCAGTGGCAAAAACGATGAAAGCCTCACCCAGTTCACCCCCTACAATATGCACGCCCCCATCAGGAATGGTCAATCCAGAGAAGAAGTGGCGAATGTCCATGGTCCCCGCCACAATTGGGAGACCTTGCAAACGGATGACCACAGCCATGCTGCGCTGAAACCACACACACCTGCAGATGAGAAAAGGCAACGGCCAGGTCAGACTCCTGTTTATCACACCAAGTTTTTAGCTACAACAATGACCAGCTACCACATTGGGCCCTCAAATAATCCCTCAAACTATCACAAGCAATATCGTTTTTTAAAATTTGAATATTCTAAAAACTGAGTATCGTGTATCATTTACAATGTAAAACCTAGACAATTTCAACTTCCAAAAGGAATTAATTCTGGAAACAATTAGAAGTTCAGCCCCAAGACTCAAAATTTCAGGAAAAAAACCACCAAAGGACAGTAAATCACCAATTACATCATTTAGACCATGATTAAATAAGACTTAAGATTTAAAAGAAATGTGTAAGTCAAATCAGGAAACAAATTCAATAATCTATAGGGGGAAAATATCCAAAGGATCCATCAAAATTAATATTTAAAACTGGCGTAACATCTTCCTTATAAACCTGACAACTTCATAGAATTATCCGTGTCACTTTATATTGCTCAACCTAAAATCCAACAAACACAGAAAACTAATTAATTAAAAATAATACTCAACACTAAAGTAGTTTCAAATCTCAAATGAGAACAGACTCCATTTTTCACCCCTACAATTCTTCAATCTTCCTTCCAGCTTTATTTATTAAAGAAAGCTACATATAAAATTATTTATTACAAACAAGGCTAATACATGCTAAGAATCCTAAAGAAATACTGAGTAAAATAGCCAAAATCTTAGTTATCTATATTCACTTCAAAAAGTAGAACCTGGTTACAGTACCAAAAATCATGGCTGTTTTAATTAAAATTCGGGTCCAATGACTCATTCCCAAGCCTTCCGTTAAAAAAATGTTTTGTTTTTCCCATAGGGAAGAGCTGATATTGGAAAAGAGGTATTTTTTGTTTTAGAACAACTAGGACAGCGGTTCTCAACCTGTGGGTCGCAACCCCTTTGGCGGTCGAATGACCCCTTTCACAGGGGTCGCCTAAGACCATCCTGCATATCAGATATTTACATTATGATTCATAACAGTAGCAACATTACAGTTATGAAGTAGCAATGAAAATAATTTTATGGTTGTGACACAACATGAGGAACTGTATTTAAAGGGCCAGAAGGTTAAGAACCACTGAACCAGGGTATGAACTTTAGTTTAGTCAGTGATTGCGTAGTCTCTGACCCAACATAACTCCTGTGAAATTTCTGGGTTCTCACTGGTTTCCTTAGATAATGTCTAATAAAACAAAGTTTGATCTAATTCTCACCCTGCCGGGTATGGCTCAACTGGTTGGGCATTGATCCGTACACCAAAAGGTTTCCTGTTTTGATTCCCAGTCAGGGCACATGCCAGGTTTCGGGCTCCATACCCCAGTAGGGGGTGGGGCATGCAGGAGGCAGATGATGGATGTTTCTCTCTCTAAAAATCAATTTGAAGTATTTTTTCAAAAACTTTCTCCTAGATTCAAGTAAAATTTCAGTATTTCAGTTCTTATGGCTTATAAGAGTAAATGCCAATGGCAGGTCTTTATAAAGCGACACAAAACAAATTATTGGCACTGAAAAAATATTAATTTGAACTTGATGTCCTCAACAACATAGGGTGTTGCCCAAGCCATCTTAAAAATCAACTTTTAAATATAAACCTGACTCAGTAGATAGAGGGTTGGCCTGTGGACCAAAGGGTCCCAGACTTGATTCTGGTCAAAGGCATGTACCTTGGTTGCGGGCTCCTCCCCAGCCCAGGCCCTGGTTGGGGCGTGTGTAGGAGGCAACCAGTCGATGTGTTTCTCCCACATCAATGTTTCTGTCTTCTCTTCTCTTCTCCTCTCTATCCCACTCTCTCTAAAAAGATCAATGGAAAAATATCCTCGGGTGAGGATAAACAACAACAACAACAACAACAACAACAAAATATACACACACACACACACACACACACACACGCTCTGTGACCTCAGGGAAATCATAAAGTATTTAAGCTTTGGTTTTATCTTCTCAAATGAGAGTATTAGAAGAGCAAAGTTTCCTGTTGCAAACTCTAAAAACTCTACAACTCGCCCTAGCTGGTTTGGCTCAGCGGATAAATCATTGGCCTGTGGACTGAAGGGTCCTGGATTTGATTCCAGTCAAGGGCATGTGCCCAGGTTGCGGATTCCATCCCCAGTGTGGGGCATGCAGTGCAGGAGGCAGCCAATCAATGATTATCTCTCACCATTGATGTTTCTATCTCTCTCCCCTCTCCCTTCCTCTCTGAAATCAATAAAAATATATTTAAAAATAGATAAATAAATAAATAAATAAAAAACTCGACAACTCTATGAAAGCAGTTTTTCAATGTTAAGTATTATATAAATATTAATTCAATGCAAAAAAAATCTGTAATTATAGCTCAATATTATGACTGCTGTACAGAAAGGAGAAATATATTGTTTGGCTCTGACAGTTTTCTCATACATACACACACACCACCACCACCACCACCACCACCTTCAAATTTAATCCTGAAAGGTGGATTAGCAAACAGAAAATCCTCTTGTGAGACCATTATAAAACACCAAAAACTGGCGGAGTGGGGAAGTTTTTATAACTGGTTTGCAAGAGTCGACAAGAAATATACTAAAAAACAATCACACCAACAGACTCTTTTCTCCTTATTTACTACTTAGCTGTCTCTATCAGGAAATTCATTAAGAAGCTTCCAAGTCATTACATTCCTGACTCTACAATATTGGCTATATGCAAGCAAAACTGAGACAGCATTCCTGTCCAACTTCAAAAAATGCTTAATCAATTTAATCACTATCTACGGAGGAAGCATTATCAGTATTCTATGTATCCAAAACAACTTGAGAGAGAGATGTTAGTTTGCATTGAGGCAATAAAAATGGGGACTTGATATGGTCCCAAGGACATAAAAATTGAATACAGGGTTAAAGTGACATACAAAGAAAGTCTTCAAACCATTTGCTGATAAGTCAAGGGATTTAGTTAAACTCTGTACAAGGTACACATGATATTCAACATCTACCCAGATTACCAGCTAGAAAAGGGCTGAGGAATAAATCAAAGTAGAGCACAAGATTTTTTTCATAAAGCCATGTAGGAAATTTTTAGGTCTGAAAAATACGAAATAAGATGTGCTATTTTGTTGGTTGGGCATCATCCTGGACACCAAAAGATGTGCTATTCTGCTACTAAGTACCTATTTGACAGATATACTAGTATAATTTCAAACTATCTGGAGCCTACCTTGGTTATTTAATAAGACGGAGATTCCAATTACTGAGGTTCCTTTAAAGTAAAAATTTGTATTCTAAAACCGATGACTCATTATCTATGCCTATACTTCTAAGAAATACTTTAAAAACCATAATAAGCACCTATATTTGTAATTAGTCTAAATGCTACTGGGGGGGGGGCGGGGAGAAGCAGCTACTTACTGCCTAATTAGGAATTCAGCAGGAGAAATGCATCCCTATAAAACTGACCCCCAAAGGAAGCAACAACTGTTCCTCCATCATGATACCCAATCCATCCCACCCCATCCTTATCTTGTTTTATCTTTTAAATAAGCTTGTTTAAAAAAAAACAAAAAACCCCACAATTTACTACACATATTTTCTTGTTACTTAATAAACTATCTCATTTTATTTTGTATAAAAGCAAACCCTCTATTCAAAATCTCTTACCTGATAAAACAAGAGATGTATTTTCTTAACAAGAAGTAGAGGCCATGTCAATCCTGTGGGCAACCAATTAAAACCAACTTTTAGACTGCAATAGAGAATAAATGGAGGCAAAAATCAATGCAGGAAACACAAAACACGCACAGGCCACACTGAACTGTACATTACCAAGGTAAATCTGAAACCAGAGTACTTCATTAGAATGTATATAAAAAGAAGGAGAAGGAGAAGAAGAAGAAGACATATACCAAAATTCTATACATGCTTATTACCCAGTATTGCTTTCAAATTAGAGTATTTCTCAAAACATTATATATTTATATACATCAAGAACGTGCCACAAATTAGCCCAAGAATTAAAAACTAAAACAGTCGTAAAACTCTCAGCATCACAGCAGGTAAGTGCTTTTATCACCTGATGTTAAAGCAGTCCAGAAAATTTCCTAACACAAGTCCAACTACAAACTATTTTCTCAGGTTCGCACCAATTTTTTTATGAAAAAGCACAATAACAAGTTCGTACAATAACAGTACCAGGACAATCAATTCAAGGGTACCAATGAAAATTATTGCAATAACTCTTTCAATGTATTTTCCTTTGCACCAAAATAGCATCAAACATCAAAAATATAGAGACAGATCTGACTATAAGAACTAATTCTTAGTTAAAACCACTGGGGTTCAAAATATTAAGGAAAAGTGCCTTTTCTTTTAACATCCTAACAGTCCCAAGAAACTTATTTTTAAAAATCCCTAAAAACACCTGGCATATTAAGAGTACTTCCCAAAGTAAAAACAGATCACTCATCTTTCACTGGAATTTTTCCCAAACTGGTGAAGTAATGAACAATTCACAAGCAATATAAATGACCAAATGATTCCACAACTAGACTCAAAAGGTCATTTTTAATTCAAAGAAATAAAGTAGAAGAAAAGTGTCACTGTCGGGTATTAAGATTACTATTACAGTGATGCTCATTTTTAACTACTATCTTTCAAGATCAAGATACCATCAGTGACCTTAATATCATCACAAAAAGCAAAACATTTAAAAATTTTAGTGTTACTCCCAACTTTTCTAAAGGACAAGCTAAACATCTTCTAAGTAACTACTCAAATTACTCAAGAACAGTGAAATTGTTTTGCCACCAAAAGCTATGCAAATATCATATAAACAATGCCAGAGCATTGTATTAATCTTTTATATTGTATAAATTGATCCTAATGAAGTCTAAAGAGTTTTCAAACTCTTCATTTAAACAAGTCACAAAGGGAAATGTGAAACAGAAAAAAAGCTTGCTTTACATGGAGGCTATGAGCCAAAGAACCAGGATAATTTTCTAGATAAGCACTTGTGATAAACAGATGATCCACTACTGGAGGTTCTAATTAAAAAGATGTGTGGGCCCAGGACATGTGCCCTATGGGTAAGGGAAACAGTTTCCTTTGTCTCTTCCTTTCCAGACCTGAGAAAGCACCTTATGTCCATCTGGAAAGGAATATACCAAGTTTATTCCCAGAAATGTTTACAGAATTGCCAGAAATAACTGTAAAAAGAAGGAAACATCTCATTCCACAAGGAAAAGTTCAAAGGCCCAGGTGAACTTATCAGACACCTAGTTCAAGATTTATGTGTTCAATTTAAAGTACAAAATCAATCTTTAAAAAAATAAAAGATTAAAAAAATAAAAAACAAAATAAATCAATCTAGACAGAAATTTGTGAATTTCAGCAAAGGGGAAAGTCCATTTCATCCCATACCAAAGAAAAGTACACAGAAAGTTCAGGCCAGAAGCCAGACTTTCACTACTCTTGCTGTTACACTTCCACCTTCATATAGGCAAGGTATATAAACTGAGAACTAAAGTACTTTTGCTTTCCACACCTCATTTTGTAAAGAACACAATAATTTAATAAAGGCATCATTGTTTTTCAGGAAACTTACTCATTCCTGTGTTCTAAATGTCAACCAGCAACTGAATGCAGGATATCAAAATGAAAAATCCACTCCAATCACCTTAAACTTTGGTTAATTTTAGCAGGATAAGACAAACAATTCTATGCAAATACAGTTTTTACCTATGCCTAGAGTGTAAGTGTAGGGAAGGAGGAAATGGGCCTGATCTACCATTAAGCCCACTGTTACACTTCAGATCTAAAGCTTATTTTAGGTCAGGCCTGTGTGGCTCAATGGTTGAGCATCGACCTATGAACTGGGAGGTCACAATTCAATTCCCAGTCAGGGCATATATCAAGTTACAGGCTCAATCTCCAGCTGGGGACCTGCAGGAGGCAGCTGATCAGTGATTCTCATCATTGATGTTTCTATCCCTCTCTCCCTCTCCCTTTCTCTCTGAAATCAATAAAAATATATATACATATTTTTAAATAAAAAAAGAAGCTTTAGTAAATTTTTCCACTTTATGTTAAGGAATTAGTCTTAACAGTGGTCTTGCTTCAGTTTTACAAATACCACATACATAAATGCGCAAATTACAAATATCTGCTACAGAAATTATTATGACAGGGCAGATTTTCTTATTTACTAATCATTCCAATCACTTGGCATTTCAGAATAAAATGTCTGACAACAATCCTCTTTTATCAGGAAGCTAAGGCACAAACTTAACCATTTCCACTCTTCATCTGGTAATAAACATCTAAAAGTGAATTTTAACTTTCTTCAATAATTACTCTTTAAACAACAAGAACCAGAGTACAGCAGAGCTAAATTCTTTAGATTTAAAAGAATCAAAAACCAGTACCCCTCAAATGTTCACCTCAGAGATGAGCAACAGAGAAAACCAATCATAATGGGCATAACACTATAAGCAGCATAATCAAATTATGATAGGCATTACCAAAAAAGAAAACAAAACCAACCAAATAGAAATACAGCTTCATCCACTCGATTTTGTTCCCATCTTCAAATGGATCACATTTCAGATTCTGGGATCAATCTTAATGAAACAATTCTGATACTGAGGGAGATGTATCCCTTTGATAGCACACTTTCCCATTAGCCTTCAGTCAGTATTCAAAGGCAACAAATCAAAAGACATTTCTAAATAAGTTATTTATTCCTCCTGCAAAAAGACTAATATTAAATTTTTCAATACCCCCTCAAATGCCAACAAAAACGTTCATTATCTTCCTAGATTTAAACTTCAAAGTAACTATTATTTCTAACCTAGCAGACCTCATTCACCATCACTATTGGTATTAACATCTTAAAAGCTGGTTTTAAATTTAATTAACTAACTCTGCAAACCAAAAGGTATATGGGTGGTGATAGTAAAATCAGATAACTATAAATTAGATTGTTAGTTTTCTGCATAGTTGACCTGAAACATTTAACAATACTCATTTATCCCATGGACATTTATTAAGTACGTTTTGGGGAAGGATATCTAAAATCATCTTTTGTGCAACCACTACTGACAGAAGTTCTTCCTCTAACAGCTACAAAAAATATTCATCTAAACTGAATGATGGAGTGGGTCTTTACAAAATGGAATAAAAAACAGTATGAAATTGTCACTGGATTTCAACTCCTAGAACACACTGGCCCACAAAATCAAGTTTCATATCTAAAAATTGTACCAAGAGCCCCCAAATTTTCAATATGCAACAAAACATTTGGCATGTCAAATAAAGTGAAAGCCTGAAGTATACTGCTATTAGCACATAACAATATGTTCCAAGTAACTACCACAATGGTTTCTCAAGTTTCACATTTTCACCTAACAGATATGAATGTAAGAAAATTGAAATTATGCATTACAACCCATAAACAAAATTATCAAATATTTGATCGAGCATATAAAGGTGATATAAAAATGCATCCCGTTTTGTTCAAAATAACATTCCAGTAATAAAAGCACATCCTCTACTTTTACATAAACACACTAAACATTTCATTTTCTTCAAGTTACCATAAAATTATTTTAACCACCTGTAACAGTTCTTCCCAACTTCTTTTTAAGATTCTTGGAAAATACCTTAACATAATTACTTTCCACAACGTCCAGAAATTCTCCATTCTATCAAAGCTACCAAATTTCAAAAACAAGTACAACCAGTCTTGTATTATATTTCTATAATTAAAACAAAATAAGATCAACCTACATGTCCAGACTTGTATAATTTTTCTCAACTGAAAATGCTCTGAAACGCATTAACAATATAAACTATACAACGAAGTCCAAGGCAATTCATGTTCCTAATACTGCATTTGCCAAAAACGGCACCACTTTAAACCAGTCAAGCAAGGAGCTCTAAGAGAAATATTCCCGTCACATGTCTCCCCAACGAAACTTCAATTGCAATTTTTTTTCCAGTTATACTGAATAGCATCACCCTAATCTTGAATACAGAATGGTTCCTGCCAACTACCCCAATTTACATCAGGTCATCTCTGGGGATCCTGGAGCCAAAGGAGGATTTCAGAGTCCAGAAATCTCTCCTACAGAGCCTGCAACTCTCAGTATGCAACCACCCCCGGCATACGGCTTAGCGCTGAATAACCCAGAATAACCCTCACCCAGGACCCTCAGGTTTTTCACGGTAAGGCACACTTTGGTGGCACACATAAAGCCCATACAATTACAATCTAGCAGTTAAGCCTCTGCACTAGTGTCCATCTTCGTCACTAACCTGTAGAACCTGATCGCTCCTCCCACCCATTTCACGTGGCTGCAAAGCAGCACGACCAGCCTTCCCCAAAGAAAATTCACTCTCCGTCAAAAGCACCCACGTTCCACATCCCACCGGACCTTCGGTGCTGGCGGCTCTCCAAAGGGACACATACCCTCAAGGCTACCCCGCCCCAACGTCGGGCTTTGGGAGCATTTCAACTGCAACCCCCTCCACCTCCAGGCCAGGAAATCGGCCCGTTCTGAAACTTCTTCCCTAGACTCCCAGGAAAGCACCGACTACAGCTTCCTCCCCACAGGTGTGTCCTCCTTAGAGTCCCTTTTTCTGGTAAGCCACGGGGCCTCCTTCCACTTCGGGGGGAGGGAGTGTCCTCACCAAGATGAGCTCCTCACTGCGGAGCCCAGAAATGTAGTTATAACTCTGCCCCCTTCGGGAGCATGGAAAACCTTGCTCACGCAGGATGTAGGGATGCTTTCACTGCCGCTGGGCCACCCAACTCTGGCCTCCCTCTCAGACCACAGGTCGTCCTCCCTCCAGCCTCGTCTCCCCTTCAGGAAGCAGGCTCATCGTCTCTTGCGTCCTTCTGGAAGACTCTCAGGATTCAGGGGTGCAAGTGGCGGCCAGCAGTCATACCCGACCCTTTTGTGTGGGGCGCCCGCTGCGGCGGGCTCCGAGGCCTCCGAAGGCCCCGCCCCGGGCCACCAAGGGGCGGCTCGAGCCCCGCACAGCCCCGCCAGTTCCGGGGCTGCGGGAGTCTTACCGGGGAGAACTGCGCGGCACCCGAACCCAGAGCCGAGTTACTCCCCAAGAGAGCGCCTCCGCCCGCGGCCGACAGCCCCTACGCGAACGGCTTTCCGGAGCCTGCAGCAGCCACCACCTCCTTCGCCGCTTCACAAAATGGCCGCCGGCCCGCTCCGCAGGTCCGCGTTCCAAAAGGGGCGGGACTGGGTGGTGACGTCACGGGCGAGACGGCGCAAGCGCACTGACGTTTTCAGGCTAGCTCCCGGAAGTTTCCCCGGTGTGTGGCGAAAAGAGCCGTGAGCCCCTGCGAGCGACTCTTGCGCACTAGCCCCACCTTAGGAGAGTGACGCTTGTGGTGGGATGGGTCCGGTATCTGGGTCAGCCCCTCACTGCGGGGCTTTGTGCAAATTGCTTCGCTTTTTTAAGCCTTTGCGAGAGGAGGTAAATACCTGCTTCGCGTGATTGTTTTGAGAATTAGAAGGACCATAAAATGGTGCCTAGTGATGATTCCCTGACAGAAGAACCAAAACCTGATTCTTTTGCCATTTAAAAATTTCAATCAGGGGAGCCTTACCCACCAGTTTTCATTAACCCATCCACAGCTGCACTTCAGTATTATTTTATTATAGAAAAATTACTCTGATGCTGCTTTGGTCCAGGCCTCCCAGACTCCACTGCCCCTGCCTATACCCTACCCTATATACCCTATATAATAAAAGGCTATATGCAAATTGTCCCCTCGGGAGTTTGATCTGGAAACCAGGAGTTTGACCACTCACTATGATGTGCACTGACCACCACGTGGGGTGGGGGTGGGGGGGCGGGAGGAGGACCACAAGACACATGGCGGGCGACCAGCTATGGTGGGGCACTGAGGGAGCAAGGGAAGGGGGCGGGGCATTGGGCCTCTAGTATATTCATGAATATATGTTCATGAATATCACCATAATTGAACTAATTTTCCAAAGTGAGGAGTCAACTAATAAAAACAGGGACTAAATTTCCACAACTTCAACATGCCTGGTGCTGGCCCAGTGTGCCAAAACTAGCAAATTAAAAAACCAGGCCTGGCTCACTCTCTCTCTCTGGAGCACCTACTGGCCTTTCCCTTCCCTTTCCTTGCTCTCCAGGACCTTTGCCTTTCTCTCACCTAAGCTCCAAGGGCCCTCCTGCCCCTGTAATTTGTTTCCTGAGCCTATGCAGCCCCTCTGGCTCACTTCTACTACCTCTGTAATTTTCTAAATAAACTTTCTCTTAAAATTTCAGTGAAAGAAAAGGTCACATTTTTAAATTGATGAGAGAGAGAGAGAGAGAAACATTGATTTGTTGTTCTACTTATTTATGCATTCATTGGTTGATTCTTATATGTGCCCTGACTGCCGGATGGAACCCATAACCTTGGTGTATTGAGGTGATGCTCTAACCAACTGAGCTACCTGGCCAGGACCAGGCCACACTTAAACGAAATCTATACTTTATTAAATATACTCTTTGTAGGTATAATATAGTGTATTAAAAACAAAACCTACTAGGCACCTCTCCAGGGAGCATGCCCATGCCTTTCTTCCCTCTCAGGTATGCACCTCCTAAACTGTAAGGGTTGCCAGGAGACCTACAGCCCCGGGGAGCAAGGGGCAGCTGCAGCTCATCCCAAGATAACACCCTGAACCTGTCTCTGTCTCCAAGGCCCCTTTTCTCTGACTTTCCAGTGAGCCTAAGTAAGCCTGCCTAGGCTCATTTCTTTCCTATAAGGTTTCTAGAGAACCAAAGCAGCCCCATCTACTCTCTCTCCTGATGCTTCCTTTATCCTAAACCCTTTCTGGTTTCACTGTCCTCAGCTTTAATAAACATAATCTCAAAGTCACCTGGACTCATTTTGTGAAAACTTTCCTGCACCGAGTCAAAAGGAAAAAAAGAAGAAAAAAACTTACAAAATGCAATGTTGTGTCCAGGATTGGATCCTGAAACAGGAAAAGGGCATTAGTGGGAAAACTGTTGAAATCTCAATAAAATCTGAAGTTTAGTTCATATTATTGTACAGATGTTAGTCTTAGTTTTGACAAATGTACCAAGTTAAATTAGAGGAAGTTGGGTGATTAATATATAACTGTACTATCTTTACAACCTTTTGCTAAATCTAAAATTATTCAAAATAAAAAAATTTATTTAAAAAACTTATATAATTTCATCTCTTCCTCCTGTCCATCTGCATTCACCATACTTTAGACTAGTGAGTGGTTCGTAACCTTCCTAATGCCGCGACCCTTTAATACAGTTCCTCATGTATGGTGACCCCCAATTTCATTGTTACAAATTGAACATAATTAAAGCATAGTGATTAATCACAAAAACAATATGTAATTATATATGTGTTTTCTGATGGTCTTAGGCAACCCCTGTGAAAGGGTCGTTCGACCCCCAAAGGGGTCGCGACCCACAGGTTGAGAACCGCTGGACTAGTGGCTTTCAAACTTTTTTGATTATCACCAACATAAGAAATACATTTGCAACTTGGTATATACATGCAAATAAATAATTTAAAAATATGTATGATGTAGTCTAATTTATTTTTCTCTCATTTGTTTGTGTTCTAGTAACTATCCACCTATGTCTTCAGATCCACAAATGGAAAAATCTCTACTCTAGCTGCATTGTCCTTCTACTGGTTTCTCAAACACACCATGCTTTTCATACCTAAGGCCCTTTGCTTTTGTTGCTCATTCTCATCCCTCACTCATCCCCAGCTCTTTCCATGACTGGAAATCACATTTCTGCTTAACACCTCCTCAAAAAAGATTTCAAAGTATGCCCAACATAGCAGGTTCTCCCCATTATCTCCTTTACTACTCTATTTCTTCCATAGGCTTATTTATTTACTCATTATATTCTGACTCTCAACAAGAATGAGGGCAAGGTCCTTTTTGGTCCTGTTAACCAATGTATCCCCAGTACCCAGAATAATATTATGCTCCTGACAAGCACTCAAATAATTGTTGAAAGAAGAGATATGCAAGCAGACTGAGTCATCTATGGAAATCAAGTGGAGTAGTAGTCTGCTCCACAATTCCCAATCATAGCTTGGAATTCTCCCTGGGCCTCTCATAAAGTCACAGAGTAAATAGAGGAAGGCGATTTTATTTCTCTAATCTGCAAATTAACAAATTTTTAAAAAGAAACAAATTATTAGAATAATGGGTAGTATCATATAGATATTTCTCGCTCCACCAGGTCAAAAGAAAAGAAGAACAGAAAGACAAGCTTTCTGTTCCATCTACAGTCAATATGAAGAGGTGGCCTCTGAGGCCACAAAAAAAGATTAAATCATAGTTGATTATGTTTGTTCCTGAAGGAATCAGTCTTGCTAGTAGCAGTAAGCAACAACTCAAATGTCCATGTATAGCATCAGGGACCCTGAACAAAGAGCCTTCTTTTAGTTCTTCTGGCTCTCTCCACCAAGGATATAAGCAAGATCATAACAAATGTTCCTTCTGCTTCAGGGTGAGACATCCACCGACCATAAGAACAGAGAAGGACTCCTGGAGATAAATGGGGAGTGTTTCCCACCAAAAAAGCTGAGACCCGGGAAAGATCCTGTGTTTCTGCCTTGGAGGTGAGCTGATGCTGAAGTCAACTGGGCTATATCAATTCTGGTTTGAACATGAAACACCCACTGGTGTAATGAGGTGCCGTGCAGTGATGACGCAGGAGCAACCAGGACAGCACAAAGTCAGAGGCCCACTCTTCTAGTGTTGGGTCCACTTGATGCTCTTAAGGTCAATGCCATCCTGCACCATCTCCCAGAGAGGGCTGCCAAAGAGAAGAGATATTGGATGAGGGAGGGCTTAGAGAAGCAGCAGCCAAGAATCCTTTATTAAAGGGAGGTTTCCTATACTTAAACTACAAGTCACAAATTTTGTATTGATATTGCTGCAAGGACAACTATTAATACTCTGAAAAACCCCTGAATTTATGTACTTCTTTAGTTTTTAAAAACATTTTTTCATATTCTGAAAATAAGTAGCCAAAGATGTTCACTTTCTTGTTTTGTGGAATCTCTAAATTCTAAAATCCAATTATTTGCAAACTGGTTTCCGGCTATGTGAACACAGCATGAGCACTGCCATTTCTTCCAAAGGGTCTCTGGTACAACAGTGCATACCTCATTTCTCGAAGACGCTTCACATGGTAAATGCACTTCTCTACTGTGTAGTCCACTTCCTCCTCTGTAGTGAAACGGCCAATGCCAAACCTGAAAAGGGCACAGGAGAAGAGCTCTGCATCAGAGCTCTAGCACTGAGGTAAATTCATTCAGCAAATACTCAATGAGGATTTACTCCACACACAACATGGAGCGAACATGGTCCTTCCCCTCTAGGTCTGAGTTTCTATGGTTTGTGGACCAACCACATCAGAATCACCTGAGAAGTTTCCTACTCCTCCAGACCTAGTGAATCATATTCTCTGGGTGTAGGATTCAGAAATCTTCATCTTACACAAACTTTCCAGGTGATATTCAATGAAGTCTGAGAATCACTGGTCTAGAAACTTTCATGAAGAATTAAGAAGGAATAAGGACAACTAGACTGAGGAGACGATAACAGGAGATAAAATACACACAAAAAAGATGCCTTTCATAAATGTTACAGCTCAACTGACTGACCTGATAGAAGAGTGAGCTAAATCCTCATCAGTGCCAATTGCTCGAAGGACATAAGAGGGCTCCAGGGATGCAGAAGTGCACGCACTGAGGAGAAAGACACAGAGCCTTGCTCAGTTCATCAACATCTGATTTTAGCCCCAAACCCCCAGACCTGCTCCCATCTTCCAGGTCCCTAGAGTCATAACATGGAGACAAAAGAGACATTCTCATCTGTCAGAGCTAAAGGGCCGATGCTACCGGCACTTTCTGGGATTTAAATCTAGCTCCTCTGGTCCATATGGCGGTTAAACTCTTTAAACAAGGATATTGCCACAGAATGACACCACAAGAGCTGGTCTGACAACAAGAGGCAGCAGAACACGTGTTCACTCCCCTGTGACCGAATACACCATATTGTACCAGCACAGATAGCAGCTAAACCCGTGGTGGCCTTTAAAGTATACTTCAATTCCAGAGGCCTACAACAGAACTGCTAATACAATACTAGAACAGATACTTGCATCTCCTGGGACTACAAAAGGTACAAAATTCTACCCCAAGAAGCCCTCCTAGAATGGCAACTTCAGCCTGTGCCCAGCTAGCTAAAAAAATAGATGTTTACGACCTAGCCGGGTTGGCTCAGTGGATAGAGCGTTGGCCTGTGGACAAAAAGGTCCTGGGTTCAATTCTGGTAAAGTACATGTACCTTGGTTGCAGGCTCCTCCCTGCCTGGGCCCTGGTTGGGGCATGTGCAGGAGGCAACCAATCTGTGTGTTTCTCTTACACTGATGTTTCTCTCTGTCTCTCCCTCTCTCTCCCATTCTCCCTAAAAATCAATAGAAAAATAGGCTCGGATGAGGGTTAACAAAATATATAAATAAATAGATGCTTACAAAATGACCTTTATTCTTAACCAAGAGCTCTTGTACCTGTTATCTCTATACTGGAAAGCTCAATAATCTGTTATAACACTTAGAAGCCAGGCTAATTGGTCCTGCCACAGTCCTTTCTACCTGATCCAACTTACCTCCCCGAAGATAAGGCAACATCCTTGAGTGCCATCAGTAGACTCTCCCCTTCCACATAGGCAAAGGAGAGGTTGATACAACCTGGAAAAGAGAACCACTATGAGAGGAGTCTAGTCTCAGGCTCTTCCAGAAAGGGAATAGAAAAGGCATGTCCATACCTGGGTAATGGTGATAAGGGTCCCCATTCATCACCACATCCGGAAGGCTCTTCATTATCTTCTGTATCAGTCGCTCTGCTAACTTTGAAATTCGCTTGTGATCATACTAAGGAACAGGCAAGAGAGAACTAAGCAGAGGACCATCAACAGCAAGGAAACACATAGGACAAGGAGCCCTCCTCCTGTGTCCAGAAGTGACTGTGCATTAGATCTACCTATCGTCCTATGTTACTCATGGAGACCACTGTATCCCCAGCACAGAGCAACAGAGCACAGCACCTAGTATGCAAAGGTGCTAAATAATTGGACACATGGGTTCCAATAACCCAGAAATAAATGAGCTGATAACTACTGAAGGGACCTGGATTTTGGAGCCCATAACACCTCCCTCCAAAACAAGATGCCAGCAGCACTGGGACAAAGACAGTTTTCTTAAACCTCCTCTTCTGGCAGAGATCTGACTCATTCATGCTGAGAAGCTTCTAACAGGAGACCCAGCACAGGGGAAAAGGTTGTGAGAGGAAACTGCTCTCTCCCTACCTCCATCTCTTGCTGTGCCACTTCACACGCAGCCCCCAGGCCCACCACCAAGGGTGTGGGCACTGTCCCAGACCGCATACCCCGCTCCTGCCCCCCTCCACTCTGCAGGGCCTCCACACGCACACGGGGCCGGCGGCGAATGTAGATGGCACCAACCCCTGGCAAACAAAGTTTGTTACATAAAAGAGAAAAAGAAAAATACAGGTGAAATAAAATATAACTTTCCAAAGGGGTCAAAATATTCTTTCAACTTTTCTATAAGCTTGAAATTTTTCAAAATAAAAAAGCTTGGAGGAAAAGAAGAAACAGCAATAAAAGCATAATACATATCAAAATTATTTAACATCAGGAGGGTAACTACCAGAAGGAGTCAAGACTCATTTTTAAGTTTAAAGTAGCTCCGTATGCATGTGTAAAATGGCATCACCCAATGCAGCATTACTCACAATAGCAAAAAAAAAAAAAATTGGAAACAACTTAGATGTCTTTCATCAGAGGTATGGGCAAATAAATTATGATACATGAAATACAAAGCAGGTGTATAAAAGAATGAGAAAGCTCCTTTTGTACTGCTGCTGTAAAATCTCCAAAATACACTGTTAGAAAACTGTTAAAATTTTAAGTCTATACTTTAATTTTTTAAATGTATTTTATTGAGTTTTACATAGAAGAAGGGAGAGGGATAGAGACTTAGAAACATCGATTAGAGAGAAACATCACTCAGCTGCCTCCTGCTTCCCTTGGGGATAGGGCCTAAGCCGCAGTCTAGCCTCCCTTTGTGGGAAGTGACCGGGCTGATCAGGGAAAGGCACCAGCCCCATCACCCCGCTGCTGCAGCCACTGCCAGTCACCGCAGCCACCAAGGTGTTTTCATCAACACGGACTCCAGTCCCTTCACCATGGAAAAATGACAACTTTCTTTCTACTGGGGATCGAGTCCGAAACCAAGGTACATGCCCTTGACCAGAATCAAACCCAGGACCCTTCAGTCCGCACTCTATCCACTGAGCCAAACCGGTTAGGGCATGCACTTTAATTTTTTTAAAAAAGATATGCCCCCCCCCAAAAAAAGATATGCCCAGCCTGTGTGACTCAGTTGTTGAGCATTGACCCAAGCACCAAGAGGTTGCCAGCCGATTCCTGGTTAGGGCACATGCCAGTAGGAGGCGTGCAGTAGGCAGCTGATCCATCGATGTTTCTATTTCTCTCTCTCTTCTCCTTCTCCCTTCCTCTCTAAAATAAAAAAATCTATAAAAACATATTTTTTTTAAAAAGATGTACTGTTAGGTGGAAAAAGCAAAATGCAGAACAATGAGTATAGTGTGCTATCTTGTGAGTTAAAAAACAAAGGGGGCCGAAACCGGTTTGGCTCAGTGGATAGAGCGTCAGCCTGCGGACTGAAGGGTCCCAGGTTCGATTCCAGTCAAGGGCATGTACCTGGGTTGCGGGCACGTCCCCAGTGGGAGATGTGCAGGAGGCAGCTGATCGATGTTTCTCTCCCATCGATGTTTCTGACTCTCTATCTCTCTCCCTTCCTCTCTGTAAAAAATCAATAAAATATATTTAAAAAAAAAAACAAAAAAAAAACACAAAGGGGGAGCTCTGGCCAATTTGCTCAATGGTTAGAGTGTTAGCCCGCAAACTGAAGGGTCTTAGGTTCGATTTCCAGTCAAAGGAACATATGTTGGTTGCAGGCTTGATCCCCACCCCGGATCAGAGTGCATGGGGAAGGCAACCAATTAATGTTTCTCTCAGTCTCTCCCACTGCCTTCCACTCTAAAACTCAGTTGGAAATAAAATATCCTCCATTGATAGGATTAACAGGGTAGGGGCATCTGTGGGAGGCAACCAATTGATGTGTCTGTCTCACATTAATGTTTCTCTCGGTCTCTCCCCGTCCCTTCCACTCTCTCTAAAAAAAAATCAATGCCAAAATATCCTCAGATGAGGATTAATAACAAAAAAGGATTAACAACAACAAAAAATCCTTTGAGGAGCCTGACCAGAGTGGCTCAATGGTTGAGTGTTAACCCATATGTACCAAGAGGTCATTGATTCCATTCGTGGTCAGGGCACATGCCTGGGTTGTGGCCTGATCCCCAATAGGGAGCATGCAGGAGGCAGCCCATCAATGTTACTTTGTCATTGATGTTTCTTCTATCTCTCCCTCTCCCTTCCTCTCTCTGAAATCAATAAAAACTTTTTTTAAGAAGCTTTAAAAAATCCTTTGAAGAAAAAACAGGAGGAAATCAAAATGGAAGTAAAAAAAAATACCATAATCTCCCAGGGTCTGTAAAACTTAGAAATATATTTGACTCATGACTTAGCAAACCCACTTACAAGTATTTCATACCAAAATATAAGCACAGATGTGCAAAGATAGTCACTAAGTAGTCAATAATTTTTTAAAATATGTTCTTACTGATTTTAGAGAGAGAGGAAGGGAGAGGGATAGATAAAAACATCAATGAGAGAGAATCATTGATCAGCTGCCTCCTGAAGGCCCCCTGCTGGAGGTCAACCCTGAAACCAGGGCATGTGCCTTGAATGGAAATCGAACTGGGGACCTCTTGATTCATGGGTCGACACTCAACCACTGAGCCACACCAGCCAGGCAAGAATTTTTTTTTAATATATTTTATTGATTTTTTACAGAGAGGAAGAGAGAGGGATAGAGAGTTAGAAACATTGACGAGAGAGAAACACCGATCAGCTGCCTCCTGCACACCCCTCACTGGGGATGTGCCCGCAACCAAGGTACATGCCCTTGACCGGAATCGAACCCGGGACCCTCCAGTCCGCAGGCCGACACTCTATCCACTGAGCCAAACCGATTAGGGCAAGAATTTTTTTAATAGAGTGGGTACTTGATGAAGTTCACCGCTCACACAGAAAAAGTTTTTAGGCAGAGATTGTGGGTACGATAAAAAGTTATCATGAAGAAACCCCAGTGTTTTTTTTTAAATATATTTTTATTGATCTCAGAGAGAAAGGGAGAGGGAGAGATAGAAACATCAATGATGAGAGAGAATCATTGATTGGCTGCCTCCTGCATGCCCTCTGCTGGGGATTGAGCCTGCATATGCTCTTGACCAGAATTGATCCCAGGACCCTTCAGTCTCCAGGCCAATACTCTATCCACTGAGCCAAACCGGCTAGGGCAAGAAACCCCAGTTTTAAAATAACTTATGTACCAAACTACATGAATCAAGAAATATTTCATTTTTCATCAAATTCAAGCATCCTATACTATCTGAATCTCTGCAGTTGTCAAGTTCGGGGAGAAAATGCTCAGATTCCATGTCTGAATAGTGAAGGAAACCATGTTGTCTAAATTTACTTAGATCCTGAGTTCAGAAAGCAGGACTTTGGATAGTGAACAATACCTTTACAGATTTAAGTGCAGAGCAGAGCTTCTGCTCAATGAGTTAACTGGTTTTATCAAAATAGATGTATCTTCAATTAAAGCTAATAAAGGCAACTTTAGGTAAAGATAGAATGGCAGTTGGGCTTTTTAAAATAATAGCTCACAAAAACACTCTTTGCAATCTCTGGAAACCTTTAGAAGAAGTCATATTACATACTTTCAGGAGCTATCACACCTTCTCCCACAGGATGTATACTCAGATGATAAAACCTGCAGACACAGAAAGTGTACTGGCATTACCAACCACCACAGGACCTCACCCCAGAGACAGAAGAGGAATTGTTTTTTATGGCCACCTCTATAAAATAGAGGACAACAATATCTTCACAAAGTTGGGGTGAATAAGAATTCTAGCTAGAGCCGAAACCGGTTTGGCTCAGTGGATAGAGCGTCGGCCTGCGGACTGAAGGGTCCCAGGTTCGATTCCGGTCAAGGGCATGTACCTGGATTGCGGGCACATCCCCGGTGGGAGATGTGCAGGGGGCAGCTGATCGATGTCTCTCTCATCGATGTTTCTAACTCTCTATCTCTCTCCCTTCCTCTCTGTAAAAAATCAATAAAATAAAATAAAATAAAAGAATTCTAGCTAGAAACATTCCTAAATCAAAAGGACCATATAGAGCCCTAGCCGGTTTGGCTCAGTGGATAGAGCGTCGGCCTGCGGACTGAAGGGTCCCAGGTTCGATTCTGGTCAAGGGCGCATGCCAGGGTTGTGGGCTCAATCCCCAGTGGGGTCCTGCAGGAGGCAGCCGATCAATGATTCTCTCTCATCATTGATGTTTCTATCTCTCTCTCCCTCTTCCTTCTTCTCTGAAATCAATAAAAATATTTTTTTTAAAAAGAGGACCATATAGAATAGACAAATATTCTTGAAAGACTAACAGAGACATAGATGACTAAGTCTAAGAACAAACACCAAGAGATGTACGTTTAAGCCCACACAATCATCCTCTGAGTGGTTCTCAACCTTCCTAATGCCGCGACCCTTTAATACAGTTCCTCATGTTGTGGTGAACCCCAACCATAAAATTATTTTCGTTGCTACTTCATAACTGTGATTTTGCTACTGTTACGAATCGTAACGTAAATATCTGATATGCAGGATGTATTTTCATTGTTCTCGACCCACAGGTTGAGAACTGCTGAAAAACACAGGGGAATAAAGGACTCAAAGACACTGCTCTGCATAACATAAGGGTCAGACAAGCTAGCTGGACTTATTCCCTGTTCCTCAACCAAATTAATGTCTACATGCTTTCTAAGGATTTTCTAAAGAGAACAGGGAAGAATGGTCTGCTACATAGTAACTATGAGGATCTACAAATAGGAGCACACCCTGCCCCCCTCTTATTCTACCCAGGCAGCCCAACTTTGCCTTTCCCTCTCCTAAGCTCCAAAGGCCCTTCTTTTGCTGCTGTACCTTGTTTCCTGAGCCTATGCAGCCCAGCTGGCTTACTTCTACTACCTCCGTATTACTTTCTCTTATAATTTAAAAAAAATAAAATAAAATAAATGACACTTGAATTCTGCAAGGCACTCTGAATTTACAACTTCTGAGATCACAATAGTCCCAAATGATTCCAAGTGTAATAGGCAGTTAGACAGACATGAGCAGAGCAAGGACCATGTGCCAGGTACAGAAGGTCACCAGGGCAGAAAGTCCTGGGTGCCCAGCAAAGGACAGTTATAGGGTTGGACCTCGCCCCCCAGGGTGACTGTTCTTCCCCTAGCATACTGCTGGTCATGCAGTTTAGACCCCCTGACCTTTCCTCCCTAGAGATAACATCTAGGCCTCAGTTGTATTTCAGCTCCAGGCCCAGAAAAGCAGCAAAACCAGACCAGCAACCCCATGGCTGACCTCAGGACCAGCTGCATTGACTAAAGACCCCCTGCAGTTGAGACTTAGACCCTGAAAGGACACATCTGGAAAGCTGCTGAATATTTTTTTTTGTAATATATTTTTGTTGATTTTATTGATTTAGAGAGGAAGGGAGAGGGAGAAAGAGATAGAAACATCAATGATGAGAGAGAATTATTGATTGGCTATCTCCTGCACACCCCACAATGGGATCAAGCCTGCAACACAGGCATATGCCCTGACTGGTAATCGAACCATGACCTCCTGGTTCATATAGGTCAATGCTCAACCACTGAGCATGCCAGCTGGGCTGAATATTCTAATAAGATCTTCCCGTGGGACCTCCCCTAAAATCTCTATCCAGCCCTAGCCGGTTTGGCTAAGTGGATAGAGCTAGAGTGTGGGCCTGTGGACTGAAGGGTCCTGGGTTAGATTCTGGTCAGGGGCATATGCCCGGGTTGCAGGTTCCAATGATTCTCTCTCATTATTGATGTTTCTGTCTCTCTCTACCTCTCCCTTCCTCTCTAAAATCAATAAAAATATATTTTAAAAAAATAATAGCCCTGGCTGGTTTGGCTCAGTGGATAGAGCATCGGCCTGTGGACTCCAGGGTCCTGGGTTTGATTCCGGTCAAGGGCACATGCCCGGGGTTGTGGGCTCGGTCCCCAGTAGGGGGCGTGCAGGAGGCAGCTGATCAATGATTCCCTCTCATCATTGATGTTTCTATCTCTCTCTTCCTTTCCCTTCCTCTTTGAAATCAATAAAAATATTTTTTTTTTAAATCAATCAATGAATGCATAAATAAGTGGAACAACAAATCGATGTTCTCTCTCAAATAAAATGCGTTTTTAATAAATAAATAAATAAAATAAAACCTCCACCCAGTGCTCTCTCCCTCCCCAGAGCATGACCATGCCTTTCCCTTTCCCTACCCCTCTCTACCCACCCCCAAGACATGTTACCATTATCTTCCTCACTCCCTAGCTTCAAGGGTTCTCCCTTTACCTCTATAACTTGTTTCCTAAGCCCATTTCTCCTAGGAATTACTTTTTCTACCTCTATGCTTTACTAAATATGTGTTCTCTTATAGTTTGGGTCTTGGCTCTAAATTCTTTCGTAGCTAAACTCAAATACTGAGGTTGCTGCACCCAGGTCTGGTCTGACCCCACAAGTTAGTTACCTGGTGCTGTGTCGCCTACAACACAAGAAACACCTATCAAAGGGTTTACTGGGAGGTACAGAGCAGAGGAACTCTAGGAGGGGCTGGTACCTTTGGGACCATAGATTTTGTGACCACTGATGCTCATGAGATCAATTTTCATGTCGTTGACATCAAGTGGGATTTTTCCAACAGCCTGGGCTGCATCGGTATGGAAATAGACCTTTCTGGAACTGCAAATCCGCCCTGAGGAAACAACAGAGGGAAAGAACATAGCACAATGTTGAGAAGTCACTTGGCAGTGATCCCACAATGTTCCATGAGTTCTAAGGCAAAACTGTATCTGGCAATAGCCTCTAACCATGTAATAAATCATTTCTCTTTCTCTTCAACACTGGTCTTTCAACATATCAGATCAACTTTCATATCCCTTTTTATTTAAAAGAGGTAAAAATTAACAGATGAATTTGCTAATGTGACTAGGAGGTTGAGTCTAGCTCTAAGTTAGCATAATAAAGAGATGTTCAAAGCTGAAAACAGAGGAAGAAAAAAAAGAGTAGAGGTTTTTGGGGATTTTCTTTTTACTACACCAATTGCAGTAAAATGAAAAGAACATAAAAGGTACTAGACCTGGATTCAAATACTGGCTATATCATTTATAATGTCTCTTTCCCCAGATTTTCTTACTGTATTCTATAAAGTGTTACAGCTCCCAGCCCCCTCCCGCTACTCAGGTGCTTGGTGGGCAAGCATAAGGCTTCACGACGACACTCACCTATTTCCGAAATGGGCTGCTTCACTCCAATCTCATTGTTCACAGACATGATTGAGACCAGGCTGGTATCGGGCTGGATAGCAGCCTCTAGTTCCTAAGAATATCAGGAGTAAGGAAGCTATACAGCACTACCAGGTACTCCCTAACTTAGAATGTGGGCAAGCTTAGTCTTTTGCTACACACCTATCAGAATAGTGATAATACAAAATTGCTGGGGAGGATGCAAAGAAACTGTATCATTCATATTACTCTGGAAATGTAAAATAGTACAGCCACACTGAAAAACACTTTGACATAAAAACCAAAACACTTTGGCAGTGCTTGTTCTTTATAAAACTTGTGAACAAAAAGGGGTGCTGTAATAAATCAGTGACCAAGAATAATCTCACAGGGTGATCTGATAAAAAATTCCTAACTGGCCCTGACAGGTGGGATCAATGGTTAGAGCATCAGCCTGAGCACTTAAGGGTCTAAGTTTCGGTTCTGGATCAAGGGCACCTACCTGGGTTGCAGGTTCGCTCCCTGGCCCTAGTCGGGGGGCAAATGTGGGAGGCAACCAGTTGATGTGTCTCTCTCTGAAAAGCAATGGGAAAAAATATCCTCAGGTGAAGATTTTTTTTAAAATTCCTAACTGAATAAAAAATAAAAAATTAAGACCTCTAACTTCTTTAATGAAAGGTTTATCTTGCCTTAAGCAAGCCCTGTCCATTGTTCTTGGGCATCTAGGTTAATACACCTTTGAAATACCAGAATAATCCTCTTTTCCACACCTCTCAGAGGTGTGACCACCCTCAAAGGAGCACATAATCTTGTTAACTATTCTGTAAACCAATCAGAGATTTTTCCGCCTCACTTTCTCCTACCTTTATGTAATGTTATGTTCCCTCCTTAATTCCAAATGTACGTGACAGGGTTCTGTCTACATACTATATCTTAGGATTTGTCTAGGGATGCTAGTATCCAAACTCTGGTGGACAAGATGCTTGGACTCACTACCCAAAATGGACACATAAGGACATAGTACAAAAAGGGAAATATTCTTCTAAAAATCTATGCCTCCTCTTCAGAGTAGGGGAGGAGGCCAGAGCTTTGCCATGGTATCAGCCCCTGGCATCCTGCACACACATCCAGTGACTCCCACACAAACCAGGAAGCAGCAACAAAGCTGAGAAATACATCCTCCAAAGAAAAGGAAGACGGTACACACTCAAAGGGAACATAATCTTGGTTTCTCTGCCAGGCCTATTTCTCTAAGCCCCTCCCTCATCATTAGATCTAGTCCTTCAAGCTTGAGCTAAGGCTGGAGATAGATATAGATATACAGGCAGAAGACATGCTGCTCCAATTTTTCCACTCCTGCCAAGAGCCACTCCTACCTTCAGGTCAATGATCCCACTCTTCTTCACTGGGAGGTAGGTGACCTGAAAGCCCTCAGCTTCCAGTGAACGGCAGGAGTCCAAGACACATTTGTGTTCTGTCTGGGAGGTGATCAAGTGCTTTTTCCGTGACCTATAAAACCTGGCCACCCCCTATAAATTGGTGGTGGTGGAAGAAAGGAGAATATAATCAGAAAGACAGCAATGACTTCCATCCCATTTGTAAAGGGAAAGTGGGCAAGGTGGTATGCTCCAAGATCAAATCTCTAACACCCACTGGTTGTCCTACAAATCAATTTAATTCTGATACTAACTACCCAGAGTTAGTGCAGGGTAAGGGGTTCAGTCCCAGAAGACTACTCCCACTTACAACCCAACTGCAAGTCCTGGATGTCACAACCATCCGCCATACTTCTGCCCAGCTGGCTACAAATTCAGGGCTTCCACAGCCCTCTAAAGTTTAATAATTCACTAGAATAACTCACGGAACTCATTAAAAGTGGTGTACTTATGACCAGGGTTTTATTATAAAGAATACATCTCAGAACAGCCAAATGGAAGAGATGCATATGGTGAGGTCTAGAGTGGGGAGGGGCTTCCATGCTCTTTCCTCCTGGAATCTAGGCATGCCACCACCTTCTCCACACACCCATGAGTCCACTAATCTGGAAGCTCCTGCAAGCCTCTCTGCCCAGAGTTTTTATGGGGGTTTCATTACATAAGCATGATTGATTAAATCTTTGGCCATTGGACCCAATCCAATCTCCAGCCCCACTCTCCTCCCCAGAGGACAGGAGAGCGGGAAGTTCCAACCTTTTAATCACATGCTTGGTCTTTCTGGAGTAGCCAGCCTGTCCCTTGAAACTAAGGGCCCACATGAATTACCTCATTACCATAAACTCAGAAATGGTACAAAGAAGCTTGTTTTGAATAAGGAATGACAATCCTGTCATTCAGGAAACTCCAAGGCTTTTTGAAGCTCTGTACCAGGAACAGGGAACAAAGACCAAATATATTCACAGATGGAAAATAGGGAACATGCCTATCCTTACACCACAAGCAAAAGCCTCTCTCATTTATTTCTATTTAAATAGCAAAACATGCAAATATAGGGATACTGATTGCCAAAGCTGGCAGTGTAGAAGTGAAACTCATACACTTATTCCTTGCTAATGGCAGTCTTCAGAGAATTGTGTAGAAAGATGTCTTAAAAGCTGTATTCACATTCTTTAACTGTGATTCCTCTTTTGGGAGTTTACCTTAGGGAAATATTTCAAAAAATAGAGAAGCTATAGAGACAAAATATGCTTTAGTTATATTTACAATCCTCAAGAAAAATGGGAAGGTTAAACACACCCAAGAGAATGACTAGTAAAATGAATACTAAGTTGTGATAACACAACTTCATAAACAAGAATGTACTTATAGTAAAAATAATGGAGTTTGAAATGGAAGAACATAGGATATGTTATTAATGGCTACTGAAGAAGAAATATGACATGCTACAGTTTGTGAAAATATTAAAAGCATATCATATATCTATGGGTGTTTTTTTTGAAACAACAATAAACAGAATTAGTTTATAACATAATTAACTTTTCGGAGCAGGACTTGGGGCTAGAATAGGGGAGGAAGACATATTTTATTTTAAACTTTTCTATAGAGTTAAAAATCATACTACAAATATATGAATTACTTTCTAAAAATTAAAGAAATAAAATGTACAACCCCATTCCTCCAGGGCTTATCATAGAGAATTACTATAAAAGAATATAAACTAATTAGGCCAAATTTAAAACATAAAAACTGTATGTTCTCAAAGACAAGTAACATAAAAGGAAAACATTTAAAAGTTGCCCCGTCTCCTATCTCATTTACCCATAGTGTAGAAGGCTCTAATAGCAGGTAGGTATTTACTCTACCTATCCAGGCCACTAAGGGGACAATGTCACATCTATTCTTAGCAATCCTTAACCTCTAGGTTTGGGATCTGTGGGACCTTTCAAAGCAAACATTTTCAAATTTTTGAAACCATCCCCATAGGGGATCTGGCTCTGTGGTCTCTATAGTCCAAAGAAAGGACGATTTCCTGCTAACAGAATCAGGCAGTATGATTCTGGAGCCTGTCCCTGGCCTCTTACACTCAGGACAGGTCATAAAATAAAATAAAATAAAATAAAATAAAATAAAATAAAATAAAATAAATAAAATAAAATAAATAAAATAAAATAAAATAAAATAAATAAAATAAAATAATAAAATAAAATAAATAAAAAGAAGGAACTCTTACCATTTGAAACGGCATGGATGGAACTGGAGAGCATTATGCTAAGTGAAATAAGCCAGTCAATGAAGGAAAAATACCACATGATCTCACTCATTCATGGATAATAAAAACCATTATAAACTTATGAACAATAATAGATACAGAGGCAGAGCTGCCTCAAACAGATTGTCAAACTGCAGCAGGAAGGCCGGGGAGGGTTGGGGGGCAGGAGGGAGGGGGGTAAGAGATCAACCGAAGGACTTGTATGCATGCATATAAGCATAACCAATGGACATAAGACACTGGGGGGTAGGGGAGGCCAGGGGACTGTCAAGGGTGGGGTGAAAAAAGGACACATATGTAATACCCTTTGTAATACTCTAAGCAATAAAAAAATAAAAAATAAAGAAATTATTAAAAAAATAAAAATATATATATAAAATAAAATAAAATAAAAAATAAAATAAATTAAATTAAATTAAATAAATAAAATTAAATTAAATGAATAAAATAAATAAATAAATAAATAAAATAAAATAAAATATTGGACACACAGTTGAGAGACAATGGTGAGAGGGGGTAAAGCCAGAGTTGAACTTATAGCAGCCCACAATTTATTAGAACCAGGGGATTTACACAAGTGATCCTGGTAACCAGGCTCAATCAAAGGTGAATATGTTCTATGAAACACCAACATAACTATTGAGAGTGGAATTTTACTTTTATAAGTACCAAATATCTGTATGTCCCAAGGGTAGAGTTGTGCTGATCCTAGAATGGGTGACCAAGTGAATGCCTGCAGAGGGTACCAGAGTAATCAGAACTTCAAAAAAAAATGGGGACATTTAAAGAAATGGGAGGTACTTGTTGCAAACAGATCTGATCAGAAAGAAAAGGGAAGGCTGAGAGGAAGGCAGCTGTGAAATCATACATACAAGGGTGAAACTGAGAAACATGCCCAATTGTAAGTGCATTCTGGACTTCACTGTGACTAGATCCAAAGGACGGGGAAAAGCGTTAAGTCACCATTATCCACTCTGTGAAATAGCTGCTGTCCAAAAAATCAAGTGGTTAATGTTCCAAGAGCCACTGCCTTTCCTATCCAACTACCTTATGGAACTCAGTTCAATAGGAGCAAAGATTTTAGATGGCAAAGGATTGAAGGAAGCAACAAATTAGAGTATATGTGTCTTCTCTTCACAATAGGGTGGGAGTGGGTGCCTGGGAAATACATGTATGAGCCCAGATGATAGAAAGATACCATATCCCAAGTCAAGAAAGGCCCAATATGCCCTCTTACCTTAATTGCTATGTTATTGGATTCAGTAGCGCCACTAGTGAAAATGATCTCACGAGGATCGGCCCCAATGAGAGATGCTACTTGCTGCAAGCCAAGAAACAGAGATAAGTAACATCAGTTCCCCAGGAAAGTACTTGACTACAGGACACAGCTAGGACAGAGCTCTAGATCAAGAAGAGCTCTACTGTATTCTATCAACTGTCCAAGAAGAAGCTCTGCACCTATTAGGGTCAGACAAGGATAAATTCACTTACATCCCAGATCCCAGGCTCTTTCCCAGCCCAAAACAAAATAATAATAATAATGATAATATTGGTGTATGTTTTAAAATATGATTTTATTTTTTATTTAAAAAAATATTTTTATTGATTTCAGAGAAGAAGGGAGAGGGAGAGATAGAAACATCAATGATGACAGATAATCATTGACTGGCTGCCTCCTGCATGTTCCCCACTGGGGATCGAGCCCGCAATCCGGGCATGTGCCCTTGACTGGAATCGAACCTGGGACCCTTCAGTCTGCAGGTCGACACTCCATCCATTAAGCCAAACCAGCCAGGGCTGATTTTATTGATTTTAGAAAGAGAGAGACACTGGGGATCAAACCCAAAACCTGAGTATGTACCCTGACCAGAAATTGAACTGGTGACTTTTTGGTGCATGGAATGATGCTCAACAAACTGAGCCACACCTGCCAGGACAATATTGCTATTTTTAAGACAGTACTAGTGTGCCCTGACCGGTTTGGCTTAGTGGATAGAGCGTTGGCCTATAGACCAAAGGGCCCTGGATTTGATTCCAGTCAAGGGCATGTACCTTGATCGCAGGCTCCTCCCAGACCTGGGGCCCTGGTCACGGCACATGCAGGAGGCAACTGATCGATGTGTTTCTCTCACATTGATGTTTCTCTCTGTCTTTCCCTCTCTCTTCCACTCTCTCTAAAAATCAATGGGAAAATATACTCGAGTGAGGATTAACAAAAAGAGAAAAAGAAAGTACTAGTGCCTGGCTGGTGTGGCTCAGTGGTCAACCTATGAACCAGGAGATTACAGTTTGATTCCAGGTCAGGGCACATGCCGTGGTTGTGGGTTTGATCCCCAGTAGAGGACATGAAAGAAGCAGACAATCCATGTTTCTCTGTCACTGATGTTTCTATCCTCCTCTTTCCTTCTCCCTTCCTCTCTCTAAAATCAATAAAAACATTAAAAAAAAAAAAAAAAAGCACTATTTCAGCCTTGGCCAGTGTTGGGAGAAGCATTATCCCATACACAAAAAGGTGGTGGGTTTGATCTCCAGTCCGGGCACATGTGGGAGGCAACCGATTGTCTTTCTCTCTTTCCCTTGCTCTAATATCAATTTTTAAAATTTGTATTAGCCCTGGCTGGTTTGGCTTAGTGGATGGAGCGTTGGCCTGCGGACTGAAGGGACCTGGGTTCGATTCCGGTCAAGAGCATGTGCCTTGGTTGTGGGCGCATCCCCAGTGGGGGGTGACAAGGGGGCAGCTGATCGATGTTTCTCTCTCATTGATGTTTCTGGCTCTATTCCTCTCCCTTCCTCTCTGTAGAAAGTCAACAAAATATATTTTTTTAAAAATCTTTGTATTAAAAGAAAAAGCACTATTGTGCTCATCATATATATAGGCATTGGATTAATAAACCCATCACTAGCATTGTCTCATTTAATTCACCCAATAACCCTAGGGCAGTGATGGCGAACCTATGACACGCGTGTCAGAGGTGACACGCAAACTCATTTTTTTGGTTGATTTTTCTTTGTTAAATGGCATTTCAATATATAAAATAAATATAAAAAATATAAGTCTTTGTTTTACTATGGTTGCAAATATCAAAAAATTTCTATATGTGACACGGCACCAGAGTTAAGTTAGGGTTTTTTCAAAATGCTGACACGCCGAACTCAAAAGGTTCGCCATCACTGCCCTAGGGAGTAGGAACTATTACAATCTCATTTGCAATGTGAGGAAACTAAGGCTTAGAGAAATTAAATAACTTGCCAAAGGTCATTTAGTTAGGGAATGTGGGAACTAATCAAATGCCTTTAGAGCAGTGGTTCTCAACCTTCCTAATGCTGAGACCCTTTAATACAGTTCCTCATGTTGTGGTGAACCCCAATTTCATTGTTACAAATTGAACATAATTAAAGCATAGTGATTAATCACAAAAACAATATGTAATTATATATGTGTTTTCCGATGGTCTTAGGCGACCCCTGTGAAAGGGTCGTTCGACCCCCAAAGGGGTCGCGACCCACAGGTTGAGAACCGCTGCTTTAGAGGGACTCCAAGGCCTGCTCTCTGAATCTCTTAGAGTCCCAAACCGTTTCTACCTCCACCCAAACCTACCAAGAAGGAAATGCCTCCCACAGGCCACTAAATCCATGACATCAGTACCTCCTAGATTCCTCTGTACTAACCTGGCGAGCACGTTCCATGGCTGCCTCACTCTCCCAGCCATAAGCATGTGTCCGGGAGTGTGGGTTCCCATAGTAGTTGACTAGGTAAGGGAGCATGGCATCAAGCACCCGAGGGTCCTGAGCACAAAAGAACAGATCAGTCTTGTTGAGTTAACTTAGGCCCCACTCCATCTCCTCAGACCTGCCTCAACAAACTCCCAACCCTTCAGACAATGCCCACATTAGGCCTCAAACATTCTTCCAGCCCCTCAGGTACTAACCAAATATCAACTTAATACACTCCCACTCCCAATCCATCTTAAATCAGGCTATTCTACCATCTCCCTGGGTAATCTATAAACACTGTCATGTCCTGACAGCCATTTCTGCAGGTATTTACATTCCTACCAGGAAATGTGATCTGCAAGGGGCCAGGACATGACAGAGTCCACATACTGGTGAAATCTTGTATTAATATTCAAGTGCTCAACATGTGCCACGCTGCTAAGGGCTGTTTTATGTCTTTTAATCCATTTACTACTTGCCCACATTCATAGTTACTAAATAGCAGTGCTGCTAATTCCAGAGCCCATGATTTTAACTACTACTATAGTGCCTGCACTGAAGTGATTTGACCTAGAAGATCAATAGCTTGTAAGTAGTTGAGTCATTTCTAGTGGACTGCAACTTAAGCCTCCTAACTCCTAGCTCACTGCTTTTTCCTGCACACACTCATCAATGGCTCTTAGCTCTACAAGAATCCAACAACCCCTGCTGTACATTGTCACTGCTACAATATAATTCCTATAAACAGCATGGGCAAAGCTGCCCCTCCATCCTTACCAGAGGAGTTGTAGCTTGCACATCCATATACAGAGGTCGCAGCACTGACTCCATCTCTGGAGCAGTGGCTGTATCTGAGGGAACAGCAGACTGGGGAGCATGGTCTGCAACTGCCAAAAATATGGAACAGAGTGGCTACGTGACTATGGACACAGGGTATCCAAGACATCAGAAGGTAAAGCCGGGATGGAGGTGAGTTAAGTTTAAGGAATACTGGGGTTCAATCTTAATGAAAAAGGAAAGAAAACATCAGGATTTGAGCAAACTGTAAAAGGAGATAAGGGACAGAGGCAGGGCTCTTGGAGGGGGATGTTGGGACATTATTAAAGTTGCATCGCTGGGAGTTGGGAAGGCTCTGAAATGGCAAAGCCATTTAGAAGGGATGTGGAGACATAAGATCTCTTTTGAAGGTTACTTGCTGGACCACTAGCATCTCTAAAAGTTGGTTAGAAGAACGAAGGCCGAGCCTCAGGCTCGGAAGGCCAGTGGGATAAGATCTGAGCGGGTCGCGGCGAAGTCACTAAGAAAGCCAGCTTGAGAAAATTGGAGGGATGAAGCCCAGGGAAAGAGTCAGAGGGTCTGGGTAGGGGCGGAAGAGGGAGGCTACGGAATATTCACAGGTGCGTCGCCGCGCGGAGGAGAAAGAAGGCGCGCCTCCTGGGAGGGTAGCAGCAAGCGGGACCCGGAGCGTACCGCGCAGGCGCAGACCCCGAGTGGGTGCCTCGGGCCTCGGCCCCTGAGTTGCTGGCAGGGCCGCAGCCACCCGCCTCCAAGCTGTCCGCAGCAACATGGTCCCGGAGGCACAGCCCCTCGGCCCGAGCGGCTGCAGTACTTAGCTACGAACTCCCGGAAGTACTGTCCAGTGCCCCGGAAGCGATTCCTCGGGCCACCAGCGCGCTCCGCCTTGCGTTCCGTGTGAGACGTAGACTGAGCGACCGAGGCCGCGAGCGAGGTGAGGTGGGGGCTCGAGGGTCGGAACACTAAGAGGGTGATGGAATCGGGTTACACGCTGATTTTCCTTCCCGAGCTTCCTCGAGCCCTTAGGTCCGCTCCCCAACCCCTTTTCCTCTGACCCCGCCCGACTCTCGGGCTGGCGGCCAGGCCTGCATTTCCTTGATCCTCGAACCCCACAGATGCCGGTGGCCGTGGGTCCCTATGGACAGTCCCAGCCAAGCTGCTTCGACCGTGTGAAGATGGGCTTTGTGATGGGCTGCGCCGTAGGCATGGCGGCCGGGGCGCTCTTCGGCACGTTTTCCTGCCTCAGGTGAGGGGCGCGGGTGGTGACCTGGGGTGGGACTACCGGACCTTCCCGCCCACTCCGCTTGGCCTGCTGCCTGAATGGAGCCTAACGCGTGGCAATCTCGCTGACCTCTGAGCGAGACCAGTTTCCTAACCACCTTCCGTCTGGAAGGACAGGTTGGAATCCCTCCTCTCCAGCGTTTACTAGTCTGTAACCTTAGGCAAGTTGAGCCTGGGTTTCCTCAAGTGTAGAATGAGGTCAGTAACACCTACCTCATAGAGTTGTAAGGATCAAGTCAGAGAACACTTAGCACAGACTATAGCACATATTAAGTGCTCAGTAAATAGTTATGACCGTCGTTGCTGTTATTTCCAATTGCACATCGTGAAACTTGTTGAGCAGCTTTACTGTACTGGCAACAGGATGTAGAAATGAAGCAGATAAATTCTACACCTTAAATGTCATTTTCACATATGACTATTCTCATATAAATGACTATTCTCATTTTTTCAGACTGAAAGTTACTTACTGTGCACTTTCTGTGTCAATCACTGTGCTAGATGCTGTTATCACAATTCTTTTATACTTGACATAGTCCATAAAATGACTCCACAGTCACTTTTTAAAAAAAAAAAAAAAATATATATATATATATATATTCGATTTTTACAGAGGGGAAGGAAGAGGAATAGAGAGTTAGAAACATCGATCAGCTGCCTCCTGCACACCCCCTACTGGGGATGTGCTGCCCTTGACCGGAATTGAACCTGGGACCCTTGAGTCCTAAGGCCGAGGCTCTATCCACTGAGCCAAGCCGGTTAGGGCTCCACAATCACTTTAACACTAGGAAACCGTCTAAGACAGCTGTTGTTATTGGATTATATATACATACTCTAGAGATAAAACCAGCAGAAAAAAATGGTTTCCATGTACTTGACACTGCATTTGCAGCCTCTCAGAAACTAAAGGCAGTTAGTATCTGATAGATCCTTTTCAACTTGTCATTACTGATCCTGGGTGGGAGGGGCTAATGTCCTATTAGACTTCTGGAGTGCATGATTCATCGTTAGAAGCACATGTTGGAAAAGGGCAGTTAATATTTCTCCATATACAATATTTTTGTTCCCAACTGGCCCCATCTTGGTTTCCTCCTCTCAGGATTGGAATGCGGGGTCGGGAGCTGATGGGCGGCATCGGGAAAACCATGATGCAGAGTGGCGGCACCTTTGGCACATTCATGGCTATCGGGATGGGCATCCGATGCTAATCAGGGCAATGGTTGCCCACATCTACCCTATCCCATCAGTCCCAGCCCATGTACTATAATAAAAACACTTTGAGTAGTCTGTGTTGGAGGCATTGTTTTCTTCTTCTCACTCCAGACTATTATACAGCTTGCTTAGAGACTTTCTGAGGTAGGCTGAGTAGGTTTGTCGTTTTCACTAGACCTATTAACTACAAGCTAGAAAATTTTTCCATGGCTGGAACCTTTCATAGATTCTAGTAAATCCTTATTAGTCAACCTTTTGTTGATTTATCATCACCGTTTTAATTTTTTAATGTCTGTATTGTTGAAAGCATTGCATATGTCCCCTATCATTAGTGTTTTAAAGGTGAAAAACAAGTTACAGTTCGATTTCATTTCCTCAAGGTCGAAATGCAAAAGGGTGTTTCCTTTTTTTTTTAGTATGTTTAGCAACACCAGCCAGGCAGGAGTGTTATTTTCAATACTATGTTCACTCAAAAGTTGTCCAGATATACCTGCTGGCTTGATGAGAAAAAGAACCAGTTATGATTCAGTCATGCATCTGAGGTGACAAAGGAGAGAATACAGGAGTATGAGTTTGTTTACTACAGTTAACATCTCAGGGAATTGTGCTGTGAATATTTTCCTGTGGTTTCACTTTTGTTGCTTTTCATTTTTTTTACTGTACATTTCCTTTTTGTAAACTTACATTTTATGTCTTTGTCTTTAAAGTGTCTAAACAGTACATTATAGACATGTACTGTATATAAGAAAAGTTATGCCCTGGCCTGTGTAGCTCAGATGATTGGAGTGTGCAGGTTCTATTTGTCAGGGCATATACCCAGGTTGTGAGTTTGATCACCAGTCCAATGAAGGCAGTCAATTGATGTTTCCCTTCTCTCACATGGATGTCTCTCTCCCCCACCCACCTCTAAAAATCAATAAAGATTTTTTTAGTTTAAAACGGAATCATTTGAGTCTGGAATGAATTGTTTACATTATTTCTAATGGGGAAAAAAATGCTTTGGTTTTCTAAGTCTTCCAAAACAAATTAAGTTGGAGAACCGGTTCTACTGTAATTGGCTTGAAAGTTGGTTCGTAGTAAATGGGAATGTTTTCAAGAAAATAGACTTATCTAATATTTTGTGAACATAGGACTCTCAGATTCAGCCAAAATCAGGGTTACTACCACAGTACAAATAGCAGTTAACAGATTTTCCAAAGAGTAGGTGAGATGTCTACCTAAAGGATTTCACTCAAAATGGCAATTTGCATTACTTTCTATATATTACATTATTCAAGTTGCCAAACTCGTATATATTTACTTTGAACATCATTTACAACCCAAATTTCATTCTGTGTAGAACTAAATTTTGCTGCCTTTATTAAACCATAGCCGTCTTTGCTGGAATGAGGAAACCTGACAGAACCAGGACTTGATTCAATAATTTAAAAATTATAGCTACTTCGGAAAAGTAAAAAAACAAACACACATATGTTAGCCCCAAGAAACACTGCTGTGTTTTAAAAATTGATTTTAATCTTGAAACTTCAGGTTGAATAACTGAAGCAATTTTGGACTACTCATCCAAAAGGGTTGGTAGAAAACTGTGATGGCTCCATACTCAAAATTGATTAGGTAACTTGATATCTAAGTAAATAGTGTAAAGCCTGTGCCTCAATGCTAACAAATCAAAGCAGCAGAAACAGAAATGAGGTAAGAAAATCAGTATTAGATGATAATCATTCCATTAGGATCAACATTACCTATCCAAAGGTTCAACCTATACACAACTTGAAGCAAAGTTCATAGTATAAATGGTGATGGCTCACTACCCAAGTTAAAGCTCAAAATTCCATAATAAGGTAAATGCATTAAATCAACTTGGGAAGTCAGTTTGAACTTACTCCATTTTTGTTCAGTATTTACTTTAAATAGTAAAGCATTTTTTTTCCCACAAGGATGTCCAAACACAGGAAACTTAACAATGCCCAAGTTTAAAGCCTGGATGAATGTTTTGTTTCCTTTTTTGTAAATCAGTTCTAATACATTACCCTAAATAGGTACAATGCCAAGAGAATGATATGTATAGACAACTTGAGGGCAAGAATTTATCCAGACTGCTAATAATTGTTCCAAAGAGGCAAATACCTAATAACTACTAAAAGTCAAAGAAACTAATATTCTACTTTCATGTTTCTATGACTTCAAAACATTTCAAAAATGAAGATTTCTTGTGGCCTTTTTAAGAGAATTTTATTTGAGTGGTTCTTACAAAGATTGTTGCAATATGAAAGTCATTTGTTTGATAGAAATATCAAGCTGTCTTGTCAAACACACTGAAGTAACCCAAAAATATATTTCAGAGCTCACAGAGCTTAAAAAGAGCAAAGATTATATGCAACCAGACAAAACCTATTTCTGCATTTCCCATTTCTTGCTCAGACTGTTTTGCTTACCAGACTCACTAAACATCTTGAGGAAATGCAGGGATCATTTTGTTTGGAATCTTAGACACACTGAAACACATATTTACAGAGAAACTTTTACAGATACATTAATTGAAAAGATACCATTCAGAAATGTAATTTTGAAATCTTTTCTTGCTAATTGATCAGAGTGCAAGATGAGATGTTAATCAAACAGCCCTTTAGCTGTCTTGAATTTCCATACACTAAATGTGTATTTCAGAAACCTCTGCTAAACCATTAGCCATATCAACATTAGTGAAAATGTGAAATGTAACTTGTGTAAAAAGTTAGGCTTCTGAAATGAAACATTAAAAACATTATATCCCTGTCTGCCTTTTTACATTAAGCACATTTGTTCCCCTAGAGCTATTTCTATAGATCCTTAATGTAATTTTCTACATGTACATATAAAAGGCAGAACAAGATAACAGTTTTGTATACAGTGGGATTTGCTATATAGGGAGAACGAGCACACTGCATTCCTGTTAACATTTTTATTTTTTCACGGTAACAGGAATTGTATACAAATGACAGTAGACCCTTGCCTCTTTATTTTTATCTAAATAAAAGATAACTCAAGATGAATTCTCAAAAGAAAAAGAGCTATGTACATAAGAGACTATATCTTCCTTCATCGTCTACTTGGGACCAGTAGTTGTGTTGCTGTCATAGAATCAGGAAAGAGGTTGTGATAAGTTGGAAGAGGTACATACGCTGCTGTTATCATTTTACCTGTTGAAAGAAACAGACATTGGTAGTTTAATATCTTCACTTAGATTAATTAGAGCCTTAATAATCACTCAGGAAAAGAAACATTAAACTCACCAGCAAACCACCTGCCATGCAATGCATTTACAGCAGCAATGGCTGCAGCAATTGATGGGCACTTCACATACACATTGCCCTAAAATACAATAAAAAAAAGTATTATCCTAAACAGTGTGCATTTGAACAGCTTTTATTCAAGCGGCCTACAGATAAACTCAGTAACTATGTAATTGTTTAATCATAATATGACCCAAGTATCTGTAAATTTTAAGGCGAAGAGAACAACATTTTTGCTTATTAAAAAGAGCAAATAGCCCTAGATGGTTTGGCTAAGTGGATAGAGAGTCAGCCTGCAGACTGAAGAGTCCCAGGTTTGATTCCGGTCAAGGGCACATGCCTGGGCTGCGGGCTCGATCCCCAGTAGGGGGTGTGCAGGAGGCAGCCAATCTGTGATTCTCTCTCATCATTGATGTTTCTGTATCTCCCTCTCCGTTCCTCTCTGAAATCAATAAAAATATATTAAAAAATAAAAAAGAGCAAATACCTGAGCTGAATTTTTGTCAACATAAATATGAATAACTCCTCCATGTTTATTACATTCTTCAATCACATCATCCTTAATCTCTGTATCCCATCCAACTTCTTCTTCTCTGTAAGAAAGTATAAGCTTTATTAGACACTGTATAAACATTTTAAAATATGCATTCTTTTCAAAAATCAGTGTTAGGTATAGGCACTGGGGGAAATGAAGATATAAAACATTTCTAAAGAAGGTTATAAATTTTTAAGTCACTTAAATGATTTATTGACATTTTTCAAATGATTCTTATACCAACAGTTTATCACCATTTCACAAAGCTAATAGAATGTATGAAACATATTTCCCTTAAATATAGTGACTGATTTAAAAATTTACCGAACAAAAACAAGATGTGGACTAATTAATAAATGGCATTCTAATCACTGGCTAGGAAGTAGAAAATATTTCTAATTAACAGCATGCACTAATCAAAAGAAAATTAAAAAAAACAAACTTTTCTGCAATTAGACTGAAATAAGCTTAAAATCTCAAAGCCCATAATTGGTATAAGCTGGTGACCAAAATAAATACTGACACAAACTTTAGTAAAGTTAGATATAAACGGGAAATATAAAATCTGCACAGCTTTCAATTCCAATCTTACAAACACATCCAAAGAAAATAACCAACAATATACATAATAATTGTGCTAAAAAGGATAAAAAGTGTTGCACTATTTGAACTATGAAATATATGGAAACATTCCAACTGTTTGAACTTGACCAAAGTATATTACTTACGTTTGAGGGTTAAACATGTTAGAGAGTTGAAAACACTGTGTTGCAAGAGGTTGAACAGAGGCAGCTGCAGCTAAAGCTGAAGCTAAAAAAAAAAAGAAGGCGGCAATTAGTTCCATGGAAAATGCATCAAAATAAAACAAAAATCCACTAAACCCAAAGTATGAAACTAGGGTATAATGTCAAGCCAGCCACTTAACTAATCTACCTTACTTAATAAGGCTATCAAAGTATGTAACAGAACTCCATTTTAGTTGCCAGAAAACTGTGGCAATATTTGAAGTGGCCGATCTTGAAAAAGTTGGGAGTTTTATTTTCACAAGGGAAATTAAACTTTATGTGTAATCAAACTTAAATTATACAAACAACACCACAAATCAATCCAGAAAGACAAAGGGTTAAACTGAACATTGACTTTGTAAAATTGCTTGAGTTTATACCTGAGAAGCAGGGGGTAATAAGAATGTATCTTTTGGCCAAGCCAGGGTCAATCAATTGAGCGTCAACTTAGGACCAAGAGGGTCACCCATTCGATTACTGGCAGGGGCACATGCCTGGGTTGCGGGCTCAATCCCACAGCTGATTGAAGATATTTCTATCTTATCAATATTTCTATCTCTATCCCTCTCCCCCTCTCTCTGAAAATCCATAAAAACACTAAGAAATATGATCTTTAAAATTCCAAAATAAGGCCGTGGAAGGTAGCTCAGTCCCAATATCCCAAGATTGTGGGTTAGATCACTATTCAGGGCAAAGAAGCAACCAAGGAATGCATAAATAAGTGGAACAACAAATGGATGTTTCTCTCCACCCCCCACACCTCTAACATGAATAAAGTGCCAAATAAATGTATGACCCTATTGTATTTCTTAGGATTCTATCCATGAATATATATATTTCCTAAAAAAACACAAACATTATAAAAGGATTAAGTTTAAAAATAAGATGCATAAAACCATCCAAGCATCTAAGATTTAATATCCTAGGACATTGGTCGGCAAACTGCGGCCCCTTTAGCGTGGCTCTTCCATAAAATACCACCTGCGGACGCGCATGTATAGTGCGATTGAAACTTCGTGCCACACTCAAGGGGCCAAAGAGCTGCATGTGGCTCACCAGCCGCAGTTTGCCGATCACTGTCCTAGGATTATAAATTCTATTACACAACCAGATTAATCTTTAAAAAATGATTATGTCTGCTTTTGCATAAGAAATAATAGACTAGCACGAAAAATAAAACTAAAATATTCACTATATTAAAAACAAAAAAATACTGAACACTGATATTTAAGCTCAGCATTTAAAACCCTATTGGTTTTAAGTTTGAAGTGAGAGCACTGGCCAAGACAGCCGCTCCATTGTCTACATGTGATTTATAAAACATTACCAGTAGCTGTTATACAACTCACCGTAATCATAACATTTGACCAAATTTCATTCCAATACATAACAACAAAGCTAAGGATAAAACAGTGCATTAGAAATTATAATTAAACATTCACCTGAGGAAGTACCAGAAATATTCCATTGAATAAAAATTATGGTTGCACATGAAATATATCATAATTTTTTTTCTGATAGAATTAGGCTATATATTAAAGTAACTAACAGATGTCAAACTCTATTGGGGAAAGTTAAAGATGCAACCATGTTTATATTACAGTTAAAAAATACACCTGCCCGGCTGGTGTCACTCAATTATTAAGTATCAACCCATGAACCACGAGGTCACCGATCGACTCCCAGTCGGGTTGTGGGCTCGATCCTACTAAGGATCGTGCTGGAGGTGGCCAATCAATGATTCTTCTCTCATCATTGATGTTTCTATCTCTCTCTTCCCCTTTCTCTCTGAAATCAATAAAAATATTTGAAAACCAAACAAAAAAAGATAGGTGAAAATATATCTTAAAAACAAAAAGCCTGCTGTGTACCCTCATCATAAATAAATGGAAGTATGCTTGGGAAGAAAAACTAGAAGGACATTACAAAATAATTGAGAACTTGTATTTTCCATTTCCTCCAATTAATTATGACAATATACTATGAATACTGAAAAATATTTAGAAAATGTTTGATAGAAATATTCCAGCTCAACCTAGAAGAATGCAGAACACAATAAATTCAGAAGAGAAATATGGTTAATAGAAAAATCTAGTTCAACTTTTTAAAATCTGCTAGAAATAAAAGGATTGAATATAGCTGCCTCATTTACTGGAAAAATTATACATTTAATTCCTATCTAAGAACATGGTAAATATTTCATATAGAATAATTTCCCTAAACTACTTTAAGTATAGCCTAAAAAAATGGGATACTGAATATGCTCAGTATCAAATAGCTCTATCAAATGGCACATATTTATGTGGACATTAAAAACAAGAAAAAATAGCCCACTTTATAAATCATTTCAATCTCTGAAATTTGCATGCAATTTTGTTCTGGATAATATTCTCATTGCTTGGTACTGCACATACAAATCACTGGAGTTAGAGCCAATTTTCCTAATCTTATATTAAGTTGACAAACTATGTTCTGAAAGATTTGTCTATCTAAATGACAAATTTCACTTTCTGACTTCTATGTAAAACTTACTAACAATCACTACACAAAAATAAGCATAAGAGGCTTAAAATACTTCTAAGCAAGCTAAAGCTAAAAAGGCATAAACATTTTCATTTTTATCCATGCAATTGTAATAGTTTTGATTGGGCCTTCCAAAACATACATTAGCAAATAGCTTACTATGTGTGTAATGTAATATATGACTATCATTCTGACAAAACTGGATCCAAAATAAAATACAATAATAGATATAAAGAACTATGTCTTGCTACATTTACATTTATTTCAAAGACAAATAAAAAGCTCAACTCACCTTCAGTCTGTTGGGAAAGTCTTGTTTGCAAATCTATAACAAAAGAGAATTCTACAGCTCAGTGCAGGAACAATGAAGAGCCTCAACTAACAGGGTAAATGTCAGGAGAGCATTAATAAAAGAGGACTATTGTAGCAGGGTTTGTGAAAATGAACTTATAGTAAAACCTGGCAGCCAAACCCCCTTCCCCATTCCTCATTGGCAAGGCTTTGGGGGCCTTCTCTCCTCCTGTCCTAGGAAACTTATGCCTCTCTTTTCTTATTCCTAGTAAGTACTCTTCCACATCTAAAATACTACATTCCACTACACTAGTCTGCACATGGGAATAATGGGAAATGGGGAAAGGGAAGCAAACCGGTCAGAAAATACATGAAAACCCTGATCTTGAGAATTCAATTCCAAGTACTTGGGATAGTCAACTATTTATTGTTCTAACAGTGGGAATAATAAGCATTTTAAACTTTTAGAAAGAATAGTAATCTCTGCAATAGTAATATCAAACAGCTGTAAACACTTTCACTAATCTACCAACTGAAGTAGTAACAGCAGCACCAGTGGAAAATACACCATTTTAACTTTATACTTTTTAAAAGTGCTTTTAGGATTAAAAAGAGTCAAGTCCAGCTAAGATGAATTTTTTTTTAATCTGGTTTTATGACCTAGTCTGGAAATTTACTGAGGCAGGAATGAAATCTAATTGGGTTTACCATAATTTATGAAATACAGAAAAATCTAAGCAACTAGTCAGCATTAAAAATAAAAAGAATGAGAATTTTTACCAATATATTTCCCATATAATTGTTAATACTTCTACACTAAAAGGCAAGTTAAGAGAAAGCTGCTAGCAAGTGAAAACAGCAGCAGGTCTGAATAGTCAAGAAAATGCCAGTGTTGAAAAACTATCTTTAAGTTCGAAGTTTCAGAAATATACAGTATAGAAATGGTTTAGCTTTAATACCCAATTGTCATTAACATGAGATTCAACTGCAACACTTTTATTGCCATTTGGGTTCCTTGCTGAGTACATGAAAATGATCATAAAACATGGGCAAAAACTAACGGGATCCACAGCCCAAGTTATACTGGGATATAAGTATACCTGGGTCCTAGGTGCTCAAATTTGGCATCTCAAGGAGTTGAAGAAATATAACTGATGTATACTGAAGGAACTTGAAGATATGACCATAGGAACATTGTCAATAAACTTTAAATTATAACACAATTTGTCTTTTTTTTCCTAAAAATGGGAAAAAATGTATAGATATCAGAAATCCATGCTACTTTAAGTGTTAATAAATCCCTATAAAAACTTCAAAAATAAAAACTTTTTTAACATGATTTTCTGATCACAAGATTATGGCCAGAGGAATATGAAGTCACCAAAACTAATTTGGAGGTTGCCAAGAACTTATTTTAAAGTGTTTTCAAGTCTGACCAAGAACTCTGACACTTGGAAACAAATTAAGAAGATATGAATATTTAAGAGCATGTTTTCTTTTCATATAAAAATTTCCAATTCTTCATATCATTTGTTATGACAAGTTAGAAAATAAAGCATGGGTTTCATAAAGGTAAGAATCCTATCTTAGAATCTATAAAATTTCCAGACTATAAACATGTGGAGCCTGGCCAGAGTGGCTCAGTTGGTTGAGCAAGATCCCATGCACCAAAAGGTTGGCCCATTGATTCCCAATCAGGGCACATGCCTGGGTTGTGGGCTCACCCCCAGTAAGGGATGAAAGAAGGCAGCTGACTGAAAAATCTTTAATTAGGTAAAGATACTGTTTTTGAAGACTAAATCAATCTATTTGATTTACCATCCAGAATAAACCTAAGATTGTTAAGATACCAATCATGTCACTGCATCAAATCCCCAAAGGCAGGGAACAAATCTCATTCACTAGCCTTTAGTGAGACTATATAGAATATGGTGAACAATCAGACATTTCCTAAATTATTGAAAGAATGACCTGAACAATGGGGAGCAATACAGGAATGGCCTTCAGAATAAATAATTTTCAAACCATAGACCAGGAATTATTCACAACAAATGATTTCTATAACTACTTATTCACTGAAAATTATATGCCTAATGCTTGTTTAAAATGTCAAAATAGCCCTAGCTGGTTTGGCTCAATGGATAGAGCGTTGGCCTGTGGACTGAAGGGTCTCAGGTTTGATTCTGGCAAGGGCACATGCCCGGGTTGCGGGCTTGATCCCTAGTAAGGGCGTGCAGGAGGAAGCCAATCAATGAATCTCATCATTGATGTTTCTATCTCTCTCCCTTTCCCTTCCTCTCTGAAATCAATACAAAAATACATTTTTTTAAAAAAATCAAAATAAATTAGAGTAATTGTTGTGATTTTATCTCCTTATAAGGTTACACTTGGCATAGTTTTGTCAGAAATTTTAGAGACTATCTATTAGATTTCAAAATAAACCGCTCAATTTGATAGGAAGCACAGAAAATTAAAGGCAGGTTTCTAAAGGTACTCTCACAACTTTTGGATATCCATTAAAAAAGAAAACACTGCCCTGGTGATTGTGCTCAGTGGTTAGAGCATGTCATCTGTCTTTTCCAGGTCAAGGGAAAGTACCTGAGTTGCAGGTTCCATCCCTAGTCCCAGCTGAGGTGGGAGGCAACCAAGTGATGTCTCTCTCTCATATCAATCATCAATATTTCTCTCTTTGCTCTCTCTCTGGCTCCCTCCCTCCCTTCCACTCTCTCTAAAAGTTATTGGGGAAAAAATATCCTTGGGGGAGAATTAACAACAAAGAAAATGAAAGAAAAGTCCCCCTTCTAACTAATGAAGAGCAATATAAAAGTAGACAATTATACTCTCTATTAATCAGCTAATGAACTTTCAATTTAGAAGAAAATCAATCATGAAGCAACCACATGAACTTTTTTGTATAGATTCAGTACCATCGCTCATTATTTCTTTACTTTTTAAAATAATTTTTTATTTTTCAATTACAATTGACATCCAATACTATATTAGTTTCAGTTGTACATATCTCATTTTTTATACATTGCAGCCTCACTTTATAGATATGGTAAAAGGACCAATTCATAATATGTCTGAAGCCAATTCCAGCATGACAGCAGACTGAATCATCTGGAGTGGCTGAAGGGCATTTCCCCAAACCTGAAAAGGATGCATTAAATGATTGCTTGCTGCCAGCCAGCTCAGGGCATCTTAATCTACATGTTATTGCCTCCTACTGGTCAAACACCTTAACAGCAGTAGGCTAATTCTCCCCATTCTGACAATGGACTGTGTATAGGAAACCCTACCTTTTGAAGTGTATATCTCCACCTCGCCTCAGGACAATTTCTGTTAATAAAAAGCATGGGGTCCTGAGATGAAGAGATCTTAGTTTCTTTAGCTAGGCTCCTCTGACTCCCAATGCCTTTCAAAATTATGCTTCACCTCTGGACTCTTTAAGTTACACACAGCCTCTCCTTCTCCAGATTGCTGAACCCTTCTTAATGCTGGAACAAGAACCCCGGCAATATAAATTACATACTTTCTTGGAATAAGTACTTCCTGTCATGCAGGGTTCACAATACAAATAGTTTTGATATGTACTAAAAAACCAGGTTGTCAACATTTCAAAATTAAACATTATCCTAACTTGTAGATATGAGTTAATATCAAGGTAAAGACAAATCCACATAATTAAGTTAAGCCATAAAAGAGAGGAAGACCATGTGTTTCATAAATCAAACTCCTCATTATATAACTAGAGGCTCAGTGCACGAAATTCGTGAACTGGAGCGCGTGCGTGCCCGTGTCCCGCAGCCCAGGAGTCCTTTGGTATGTCCGACTGACAGCTTAGGCCTAAGCCTGCAGTCAGACATCCTTAGCGTTGCCTCGGAGGCGGGAGAAGCTCCGCCACCCCTGCCGCACTCACCAGCTGTGATCCTGGCTTCTGGCTGAGCATCGCTCCCCCTGTGGGTGTGCATGGACCATCAGGAGGCAGCTCCTGCATTGAGCGTCTGCCCCCTGGTGATCAGTGCACATCATAGCAACTGGTCCTTCTGCCGTTCAGTCAATTTGCATACTAGCTTTTATTATATAGGAGGATTGTAATAAACTGCCAATGCTCTCCTCCCTTCCTGTCCTCTCCAAGAACTTAATTCCTGAACTCAACATCTCAAAATAATGTGTACTGTTTAGGAAAGAACTTTACTGGGCAATTTACTGAGCACTCTTGATATTGCAATCACTTCAGTAAAGCTTGACTTAAAGCCCTCTGGTAGTTTTCTGAACTTAAATATTACAATGAAACATTTTGTGCTGTAAAGCAATATAAAGGTTTTAGTCTCTATGGCTTATAGCAATTTAAACTAAAATTGGTGTGAAGGATTCAATATAATATCCTGACAGCTTATTATGATTAGTAAATAATTCTGTCCTATATCTTCACTTTCTTATAGGGACATTTGAAATTTATTGGCTATAAGTACTTGATGAATTGAATTCTCAGTAAGTCCTTTTAAATGCAAAAATTTGGCAAATTTTCGAATTAGGTGAAAAAACAATGATTTCAAATTAGAAAAGATTCAATTCCTACCTGCCACAGCACCAAATGCCAAGGAGCCACTCATTTGTAGAGCTTGCTGTGCTGCTGGTGGGATCTGTAAACCTGTACCTGGAAAAGAATAGGTCTTAAAGTCCTTAATGTGTTAAGAGTAGAAAAATCCAGATTTCTGAGTGTTTAATACCAAAGTAACTCCAATAGTAAACATGACAAGCAGCATATAGTGTAAGAGCTACAATTAAGTTTATTCTGAATTTTGAGAATGTTATTATAGAAAGCACAAGGAATCCTGTAGCATACAATGTGATACTCAAAAATGCACCACCATAAAGTAGATTCCATCAGAACTTTAAGGGGAGGAACTTAATCTATGAAATTACATACATGTGCTGCCCACGGAGAACATCAATTCCAAAATCAATCACTTTCCATTTATTAGTCTAGATAACTTTCTCATTATCATAGTCATACTAAATCATTAACACTAAAAAAAACTTACCCTCTGCAAGTCTTGCCATTAATTGAAGACGACCAGTTGTTCCCAAATCAATTCCAGTCCTTTCCAGTTCATCACTGTCCAAAAAGGAGCTAGCGCTGGAAGCATCAGTTCGTTCAGTAACATGACCAACTTTCATTGGCCTTCCTGCTAGCTCAAATCCATTAAGTTGTTCCAAAGCCTTCTTGGCACATTCTGAATCGGAAAACTAATCAAGAGAGGTAAAAAAAAAAAAAAAAGAAGTCCAGTAGATTAGTTTACATAGGTAAGGAAATGGTTGCTTATTAAGTTTACTAGAGTCCCGGTGCACAAAATTGGTGCACTGGGTGTGTGTGTGTGTGTGTGTGTGTGTGTGTGTGTGTGTCTCTCTCCCTCAGCCTGGCCCGCACCCTCTTGCAGTCCGGGGACGTCTGATTGCGACAGAGGTGGGAGAGGCTCCCACCACTGCCGCTGTGCTCGCCAGTCTTGGCTCAGGGCTTTTGGCTGAGCAGCGCTCCCTCTGTGGGAGCACATTGATCAACAGGAGGCAGCTCTTATGTTGAGCGTCTGCCCTGGTGGTCAGTGTGCATCATAGCGACCGGTGGTTCCATAGTTTGGTCAATTTGCATATTAGCCTTTTATTATATAGGATATTATGTAGGATTAAATTCAATAATTATAACTGGGTGGATGATGAAGTAACTTCAAACTATAATATCACGAACATTATCAGACCGTATTATTGACATGATTTAAAATGATAAGATAGGGCCCGGGTGGTGTGGCACAATGGTTGAGTATCAACCTCTGACCCAGGACCACATGATTCGATTCCTGGTCAGGGCACATGCCAGGGTTGGAAGCTCGATCCCCACTGGGGGATGTGATTGGAGGCAGCTGATCAATGGTTCCTTTTCATCATTAATGTTTCTATCTCCCCCTTTCCCTTCTCTGAAATCAAAAATATATTAAAAAATAAAGAGTGAAAGGCTCCTAAAAGGAAGCTTAAAAAAGTAAAATGACAACATAGGGATTCCCTCTCAAAAGCATGCCAGCACCTTTCCCATCCCCTCCTCCTCTGTACCCCTTCCCTTCCCCTAAACTCCAAGGGTCTTTCTTTTGCATCTAACTTGTTTCCTGAGCCCATTTCTTCCATGAAACATCAATTGGTGCCTCTGGCACCCCCTCCCCAGAATTGAAGCCGGGACCCTTTTAGTCCATGGGCAGATGCTCCAAATATTGAGCCAAATCAGCTAGGGCCAGATATTATTTTTAATACAAAATTCTGGGTCAACTTTTCTTGCCAATGAAATCATGAATATTCTTAATTCCAGGCTGCAAACGCAGGAAAACTCTAATTCATACCCTCTGGTTTTAATTTAATGGGAGAAAGGAACATATTCCCATGAATCCTGTACTTTAATCTTTCATCAGAATGTTTATTGTTTAACCGTTTGAGTCCCAGGGGGTATTGAAAAAACACTGTCGAAGAACCCCAAACAGCGCAACCGCGCTTTCTCTAAATGAGTACGAAAAGACCCAAGCAGCGCGATAGCGCTTTGTTTCTTTTACATCGATGAATCCCAATCGGAGCAATAGCTCTTCTTGCATGTGTTAGGTAATGTGATTCCGGTCTTTTTCTCATCGCTCCGTCACATTTATTGCAGTTTGCAAAGTGATCGGATGTGCAATGTAAAAAAGGAATTCATCCAATATGTTTTGATAAACACCGATGTTACAAATTATAAGTGTTACTCTCCATTTAAATTTTTTGTTCATAACACAAAAATATTGTTAATTTGTAATTCGTTATTTTATAAAATATATCTGTATTATTACATATGTATACTGTAAATTTATAAATATTTCAAGTTTTGTTCGATAAAAATTGAGAAGATAACAATGAAATAAAAATTTTAATTTTGTAATGTATTATTGCATTATTATAGTATCATTCTACCTATTGTAAAATGTACTATTTACATTAAAATGAGCTGTGTGATGTACTTGCGTCAGTAAATCTGAGCGCTCGACTTCGACAATCGGTAACCGTCAGTTGTCCACAATGTTCGAAATGTGCTGGGTTTTCTCGACATAAAATCTCAGCAGCACAATCGCGCTGCTTGGGACTCAAACGGTTAAAATAATTTTTGGCCAGGTAACTCGGTTAGAGTGTCCTTCTCCTATGTCAAGGTTTTGGGTTCAATTTCTGGTCAAGGCACATATAAGAAGCAATCAATTAATCATAAATAAGCATTAGGTGAGTGGAACAACAAATTGATGTCTCTCACCAATCCCCCTTTCCTCTTTTTCTCTCAAAGTAAAATACTATATAATAAAGCTGTAATATGCAAATTAACCATCATGCCATCACACTGTCACAAGATGGCTATACCCACAGAAGAGGCGGCGTTCCCATAACACAAGATGGCTGCACCCATAGTGCAATCAGCAGGGACTTGAGGCTGCATGGTGTTGGGCCGGGGCGGGGGACCTGAGGCTGCGCCCCACACCCGGCTGGACTTGATGGGGGACCTCAGGACACACCCCCATTCCAGCGGGGCTTAACGGGGGACCTCAAAGCACGCCCTCTGCCCTAGCCTAGGCAGGGGGACCTCAAGCCACGTCCCCCACCCCAGACAGGGCTGGGGGACCTCAGGCCGCACCCCACGACAGGTGGGGCTTGATGGGGGACCTCAGGCCATCACCCCAGTGGCGGGCCAGGGGACCTGAGGCTGTGCCCCCCAACCAGCATGCACTGGGGGACCTGAGGCTGCAACCCCCACCTGGAAGGACTTGACAAGGGCCCACCCCCTCCCGGCACCGAGGCCAGATACCCGAGGCTGTGCCCCCTGCCTGGAAGGACTTGACGGGGGTGGGGCCAGCTGAGTCTCGGTCTCGTGTGATTTTGAGGCACATGCGGGTGTGCAAGGACTTGACTCTCAGTCCCATGGCACACCCCAGACTCTGACAGGAGGGAGACTTTCATATACATTCTACTAATTTTCTTTCATCTCTGACATTTCTATTATAAAGGGCAAACAGCAACATTAAAATATTTCCTCTAATTCCGTTAATGTGCATGAATTTCGTGCACCAGGCCACTAGTATAATAATATTGTTACTGAGATGGGAAAACTTACAGATAATAATTGTTACATTTAAAATCCCATTAAAAAAAACACACCAATATTTATACTGGGGGAAGGAAGATAACCACATTAATGTTATAGAAACAAAATAAAATGTTGGTGATTTAAGATTTTTATAAACAAGTTTTCTCCTTTCACCAGCACCATAAGGATTAAATAAAATCCCTATGACCATACAAAATACATTCTCTCCTACAACAGGTTTAAATTTTATGAGAATTTGAATATAAGACAATTATAATTTCTTGATTAAAACTGGGACCTATCTGTATTTTAAATACTTGTTTATATTGGTCAGTTTTAGAGTGAAGGAGAAAAGATTGGGGGTAAGAGAGACACAGAGATACATCATTTGTTTCACCTATTTGTGCATTCATTGGTTGATTTTTTATTTTTTAATCCTTAGGCAAGGATATGTGGTTCTTTTAAAATCATGGACTGGGCTGTAATGGCTACTCAGAGAAACAAGGCATTCCTCATCATTGTGGTAAGATGCATAGATATAAAAAGAATTTTAAGTAAAATGGAATCCTAACAGACCTCATTCAACAGACAAAAATGTGACAAACAAGAGTCAAAAATTAAAGGAGAGACTTTAATTTTAAGAACAGGTGGCTAAGCAAAACTGACCAAATACAGGATAATAGTAAACTGGTTAAATTTTCATACTTGGTGGATACATACTGCTACTAAAAAATGGCTATAATGTCACACTAATGTAAGCCACTTGAAAATAACAGCCATGTGTGCTTCTCCACTATAAATAACTGAAGTTTTACTATGCTGCTTAAATCAAAAACATTCAAGTCATAATGTTAATTGTTTACCGTAATAAATCCATATCCCTTGGATCGACCTGTTTCACTATCCATCATGAGCTGGATACTTTCAATCTAGAAATAAAAAACATTAATTATTACTAAGTAAAAAGTAGGGGGTAAAATGTTTTTCCTTGAAACATGATTGAATAATCTCCCTCTCTGCCCTAAATAATAAGTGAAAACATACCACAACCCAAATTACCCCACCCCAAAATATTCTGAAAGCCTACAAACTTCCCAAGCAAGAAGTCACGTACTGGGGAGCTAAAAAATATTTCAATAATATTAATCGTTTGCCTCAAAAACAAATAACAAAAAATAAAAAGTTCTTTGTAAAATACAGTCAGGTGTTAGAAATGAAAACATTTTTGTTTCCTTCCCATTATGCTGAACCCATCAAAAAATAATTCTCAATACCAGGCATGATAAATTGCCCAAAATGTTGAAATTATTTAAAAAGAACACTGGATTTAGTGATGATTGTGCAACTCTGTGAATCGAATAAAAAGCAATTAATTGTTTACTTTAAATGGGTGAATTGTGTGGTTTGTGAATTTTATATCCCAAAATAAAGCTGTCCACACAAACAAAGCATGAAACATTAAGATACAGCATGAATTTGTATTTATTCATGTTCCAGTGGATCCAGGAAATGTATTCATTTTATAATGATTGATCAACCCATACATTTATGACTTGTGTATATTTCCAACACACAAAGCACTTACAATCTCCACATCCTAATGTTCACCACTATTGACTCAAAACAGTTTAACAAAGGGGTAAATTGGGGTAGTGAAAGAAAGCAATAAAAGTATACATTCAAGAGCAATGAACATTGCTAGTGGATAAGGTTCAGCAGGAACCAAGATTTTTATTCTCAGGCACAAAATAAATCTTTTAAACCAAAGCACAACCTACTATTAATATTTATTCTGCAATAAAATGTCTTTTCCAAAATGAAGACTCACTGGACATAAACAGAAAATCTATTCTTTAATTTAGTAGAGAAATTTCTCTACATATCCCTAAATTTTCAGTAAGAAACAAAAGCATTCAAAAGAATAAACCAAGGGGAAAAAAGACTCTTGCTCCAAATGCATTCAGTACATTTTTATCATTCATGTTGATTTTTTAAATTATTGATTCTAATACTCACTATGCATTTTACTGTAGCATTATGAACAACAACATATTAATAGAATGTCTAACTCCAAATGGAAAAGAATAGATTGAGTTGTCACAATATTGAAGATCAATTGTAATTATCACAAAAACCTTGCAGAATCACCCTCCCCATCTTAATTTTTATAGAATATAACAAAGCAGATATACAAAATTACTATAGTTACATCTGGATCAAGAGCCTATTGAAAGTTATTGTTTCAAGAAATTGGAACTTACCCTTCCAAAAGGCTCAAAGATCCCCCGCAGCATATCTTCAGTTATGTTAAAGTGTAATGAGCCCACATAAAGCCTCATAGGTCCAGCACTTCCCTTTTGTAGATTGTTTGCCATTGCTGCAGCTCTGTTTTTTTCTGCCTACAAGTTAGATTAAGTAAAAACGCACATTATAAATCAAATCAAACCATTTAGTCATACGTCATTTTTTCCCAAGTACCTATCATAAAAAACTGGCGTGCCTTTAGTATAGGAGAACAGAAAGTTAAAGTTAAATAAGTTCAAATCTCATTTAATTTGATGCTTCTAAGCCCTGGTGGTCAGGTGAATCTATAAACTATTAGGTTTGTACTCCTCCATCACAGGAAGAGAACAGACCAATTACTTTTCTATTGTTTACATACAATCAAGTGATAAATACCCATTAAGTACTCCTAAAATATTAACTAGGACATTATCACCTTTTACAGGTCATAATGCAAGTAATTTGATTATGGTTGCATAAACTTGTTAGCAGTGAAACTGGAATTTCAAGTCTGATTTGGTTACAAAGCTTATTTATAACTTTTATGAGTCTGATGAAGGAACCAAAAATTTAGGAGTTATGGCATATTTAGTTCAGTGATTTGAAAACCTACCAACACGACTATTTAGGTACCGATGATGAATCCTAACATATACTTTCCTATTATATAAATATATTGATATATCCCAATTTTACTACATCTAAATGAACTAAAATATTTTTTGCCAATTTTGTAAAGAATCAGCATAGAGGAATTATATTACAATTTGGATTATCTTAAAAGATATTCTTAAATTAATTTGGACTATTTTAGAAGATATTCTTTTTTTTAATAAATATATTTTTACTGATTTCAGAGAGGAAGGAAGAGGGAGAGATAGAAACATCAATGATGAGAGAGAATCACTGACTGGCTGCCTCCTTCATACCCCACATTGGGGATCGAGCCCACAACTCAGGCATGTGCCCTTGACAGGGATAGAACCAGGGACCCTTCAGTCCACAGGCCGACACTCTATCCATTGTGCCAAACCAGCTAGGGCTAGAAGATATTCTTAAATTAGTTTGAAATACCTTATTTTAAAGAAATACTAGAAATGATGCTTATTCAAAAACTACTTTTTAAAAATTTGACAGGAAGGTAGAGAGGGGGGAAAAGGGAAGGGTAAAAGAGAGAAACAATTCGTTGTTCCATTTATTTATGCACTCATTTGGTTAACATTTTTTTGCCTTAAGAGAGTGGAAGGGAGGGAGACAGAAAGAGAAGGATCGATGTGAGAAACATCAATTGGTTGCCTCCTGCATGCGGCACCCAGGGGATTGAGCCTGCAACCGAGGTACATCATGACCTTGGCCAGAATCACATCAGAGATCCTTCGATCCATGGGCCAACACTCTATCCACTGAACCAAACAGGTTGATTCTTATATGTGCCCTGAGATCAAACCTGCAACCTTGGCATTATTGGGATGATGATGCTCTTAACCAAATAAGCTAGCCGGCCAGGGCCAAACTACTCTTGACATGAAGTAAAATTTTCTGAAAATGTTAATTTTTTCTTATACTCACCAAGAATTGTTAATGCTCACTGGCTAACACTAACCACTGAGCACGAGCCAGGACAGAAAATGTTAATTTTTTTTTAAATGTCGAAATTAGCGTGCTCGCCCTAGCCGGTTTGGCTCAGTGAATAGAGTGTCAGCCTGAGGACTGAAGGGTCCCATGTTCGATTCCAGTCAAGGGCATGTACCTTGGTTGCGGGCACATCCCGTGTGGGGTGTGCAGGAGGCAGCTGATCGATGTTTCTCTCTCATCAACGTTTCTAACACTCTATCCCTCTCCCTTCCTCTCTGTAAAAAACCAATAAAATATGTATTTTTTAAAAATTAGCGTGCTCTCTCTCCTGGGAGCTCATCATACCTTTCCCTCCCCACCTCTTCATACCTTATAGGCGTGCATCTCCTAAACTCTTGCAACCAGGGGAGCAATGAGCAGCCACAGCTCTCCTGGTCTAAAGCCATAAACCTGTCTCCAAGGCCCCCTTTTCTCTAACTATTCAGTGAGCCAAAGCAGCTCTGCCTAGGCGCTCCCCTGTTGCTTATTCTACTCTAACCCCTAACTTGTTTCATTGTCCCCAACTTTAATAAATGTACTCTCAAAAAAGTCAAAATTGTTCAATTTGACAAATTGCAAGGAAAAAACATGTTCGTGGATGCTTAATAAACAACTAAGAGACTATTACAAATCAATAAAATTCTAGATCAAGTTCTAAGGTCTTTTTCATGAAATAGGTATTTAGACCTGAAGGCACAAAAAAACACTACAGCACAACACTAAGCCAACAGCAGGTTTCCACTATTATCAATGATCAAAATCTAAAGCAAGAAAAAAAAATTACCTGTGATGCCTGTACTATGATTGGCACTCCTAAAACACGTTGGCCAGTTAATCCTATTGCTAGAGGCACTGAGCTAACATCAACAAACTCCACATAAGCAATTCCCTTGGACCGTCTTGAATTTCTATCAGAAATCATCCTCACATCTCGAACCTAAAAAGAAAACACACACTTAACACAAGGTTGTTTCTGGAACCATCCAGTATAAACCATTCTAATTAATAATTTCAAAAACAGACAAGAGGCATATTATTGACAAAGCAAAGGTGCGAGCCATTAAAATTTTTTAAAGATAAGTACATTTGTGGGCCCACTTCTAGCTTCTATTTTTTGATAAATGTGGTAACATAACATTTATCACCTCCAACATTTACTAACTTCCAAGTGAGGTTAAATAGAAATGTTACAAAAAATAAATTCTGTATTTAAATTCTACTAAATCAAAAGGTTTGTGTTTAGATGTCTTCCATTTATCTGTCATACTGACAATTATTGAAATGTTTCCAATTTCCACTTATATGACTTCCCTAAATAGGCCAAGATTACCTTTCCTACTGTAGAAAAAAACTCTTCCAGATCCCTTGGCCGAATTCTTGCTGCCAGCTGCATGCAGAAAACCGTCCTTGCATCTCTTTCCTCAGGAGTTAGATTATCAATAGGTTCCCTAATGGGAGAAAGAAATACAGCAATTTATAACTTATTCTTGTTAAAGTACATTTTCAGTAAACAGAATAAATAAACTTTGATGTTTCTATCTTTCTAGCCATCTCTCTAAAATCAATAAAAATATTTTTTTAAAACAGGAAATTATAGTAGTGGGCTACAATTTATTCATTATTACAAATAGCCTTACATTTCTAAATTTAAAGAAACTAAAGTGCCCAAGGGAGAAAATAAAAGCATAATAGATGAAATTTACTTTTATAAGTTTTAAGGAAAATAAAAGTATCTATTAACATTATCAATTATGAAATATTCACTATATGGTTAAGGTTCTATGTGAATCCTTCATGGTACAAGCATAAACATGGTCTGTCTTATCCAAAAAGACGACTATTCTAAAATACAAATTTATTCTGTATTCTAAATAACTCTAAAAAGGTCCAGCAGTTTGGGGGCCTTTTATTTTGAACATTCTCAGGAATACTTTTGAAATACTCTATACAAAATTCTGGTACATCCCATTGAGAAATCAACAAGTGATTTTAAAAATATTACTGTAAAACAGAGATACAAAGCTGGAATAGATCCAGAGAAAGATAACTAAAGGGAATTTTTAGAAAGAAAATTAAATATTAAAGAGTTAAAAACCTCAATATCTGCAAGAGCTTTTAAAATTGAGGTTTTTACCAAATCCTGGGATATTAGAATATACCAAGTAACAGGATAAACTCAAAGTTAAAAAGTTTCCTCAAAGGGTGGTCGGTGTGGCTCAGTGGTTGAGCATCGACCTATGAACCAGGAAATCACGGTTCAATTCTGGTCAGGGAACATGCATAGATTGCAGACTTGATCCCCAGTGTGAGGTATGCAGGAGGGAGCCAATTAATGATTCTCTCATCATTGATATTTCTATCTCTCCTTTCCTCTCTGAAATCAGTTAAAAAAAGAAAGAAAGGTTCCCTTTAAGGGAAGGCAGAACACCAGTAAAGAACAATGCTATGAATATAATGCTGCCAATATAATAAAACATTACGTGAACAAAATGGTAAATTGGACAGGTAAGTCTTACGTTTATTTAAAAGGAAAATAACCTATAGAAACATTGAAGAACCAAAGACTACTACTTAAAAACCAGTCAACTTGGTTAAGATTTATTTATATGCAATTAAAAGAAAAGCTGTTGAAAATTTAGAAATACATTAGGACATTTAATATGGTCCAATTTACTTAATGTCACTAAATTTAGCAGTAGTATAAATTACAAAAGCTGTATAAAAGCTAAAAGTTCTAAAGAAATAAATAGTGACAACAGCTACCTCACGGGGCTCTTGTCTTTTCTGAATGGACTTTTGCTTCGGGAACGTCGTCTGCTGCAAAGTTAAAAAGTTTGAGAAGTTACCCAAACAAGTACACCACATTAGTTCCTTGAAAAACAATTTAAACAATTCAGAAGTATGTTTAAAAACCTTAATTTGACGCTATGAGGCAACCCAATCTTTCCTCGGATGGCACTGTTAAATTTTGGTCCGGAGCTAAAAAGGAAACACAAAATTACACTAGTTACAGGTTTAGGGTCTTGCTAAGATCACGTTCATGTGCTCTCCAGCAAGCTTAACATTGTTTAGGCTGCTTCTTTTCCACCTCAATTATGAAGAGGAAATAGACTTTTTAATTCTACCCCAAGCAAACTGCTCTTACAGTTATCCTGGACCACTGAGAGGTGCCAAGACCAAAGGTTACAGCCTCAAAATTTTTAAATTCTGAAAATGCTCATTCTTATTTTTAGTCTATAGTTTTTAAAAGATTACACATTTATGAATACATTCCTGAGGTTTAAGAAAAACATAGAAGTCCTTACTTCTCTCACACCAGAAATAACTAAAGTTAACAATTTGGCGTGCATCTCTGCACATCCTTTCTCAGGAACATACATATAATTCATGTTTTCTTAAGAGACTTCTTTAAAAAATAAAGAGACTATTTATACATAATCATGAAACTCCAAAAATCCATTTTACAACAAATCTCAGGGACTGCATAAAAACACATCTAGCACATCATACTTCACTTCCCTGTGGCAAAATATTCCACAGTAAAGATGTGAAGAAAGTTCAGTTCTTCAAAAACACTTTTTTTGAGGACTTGACATATTAAAGGTTTAAAAAAAATAAATCAAAAAGACAACTATTCTAAAATACAAATTTATTCTGTATTCTAAATAACTCTAAAAAGGTCCAGCAGTTTGGGGGCCTTTTATTTTGAAAGACCAAAAGAAACTAAATTTAAGAGACAAATCAATGTCCCTTAGTGCTCATCCCGTTATTCTTTTCCAGAAAGGTAGCAAAATGAAGTATCTAGTGGTCTGTGACCCACCATTTGAATTTGTTTTCATGAGCTACACATGTACCTAACAACATCCAAGCAATTCCAAATAAATGATTTTGTATTGTCTTTGCAATTCAAAAAAAAAAAAGCTAATACTGATAAGAATATACATTTACTGAATAAATTAAAAGTTCAAAGAAGCATGTATAAATACTTTCTTCTCCCTTAATTATAAAAGTCCCAATTTTTGCCTCCATAGTTAAAAATCACCTGAATCCAAATGTAAAAACTAAATCATTTTTAAGTTAGACCAGGATCACAGGATGACTTTGAGCATTCATCACAGAACAGAGAGCACTTTAGAAAGTTTATGAAATAAGCAGCTAGAATGAACTTAAAAAACAAAGAGTTCAATTCTTTATATTTTAAAGACTTAAGAACCAGAATCAGAACTCAAAGTGATAATAACTTCAATGGCTTCAAACACCAAAACATTTCATGAATAGCAGTATGATGGGTGCTTTATTTACATTCTCTTCAATTTTCATTAATAGTTTTTCTGACAATTGTTACCTTTCTTAAAAGTTGAGAAAACTAAAAAAAAAAGTTGAGAAAACTAAAGCTTAGTGTTAACTTGCAGTAACTTGCCCAAGTGGCAGAGCCAAGGTTCTGATTTTGCTGTTTGTCTTTGATTTCTACTTTCAACATTTCAGGTTTTAAAGTTAGAAGTGTTAATTTTAACATACTCCAGTTTATAACAGTATGTTTATTAAGAGGAAAGCACCAAGAACTCTTAGATTCAATCCTTGCTTTTACCAGTTATTTACACAGTTGTTTTTAATAACTATATTGAAACTTTGGACCTTAAATAGCCACATCCAACTTTTTGTAGTGATTTAACCTTCAAAGCACATTTAGTGCTTTATTTTTAAAAAAAAGAACCTTAAATACAAACGTGATAAGCCCCCAAAATCGTCATTATCTAGGAGCATACACCAAATTCACAAAGGGTCTGTCATTTCAGCTGTAAACAGCCACACAGATAAGATTACTGTTAACAAATTACATACTTGACTATTGTAACTTACATCCACCTGAGCTTTAAACTTTTAAATAAATTTATGTTTAGTTAATGTTCATACACCAAGTATTTGGCATTACATATCAAAAAAAAATATTTCAAGCATTCTAATGCTTTAGTTTGGACTGGCATACAGTTCTAAAATATTTTAATATAGAATAACAAAATAATCTGTATGCCTAGAGTAAAATAGATGTATTTGTCCACAAATAGTTTTCCACTTTACTAGTCCTTCTATGCCAAATATCCTTATTTAATGAAACACTCTTTTCAGTAAAATTTCACAGTTCAAATCACTCAGGTTAAATTGCTATCTGGATACCCAGCAAACGACTCTCAAACCAAAATCATCATAATTATAGTTACATACTAAGGACTTCTGTAGCGGCCTCTGAATCTGCGATCTCGACTTCTTGAGCGGCTCCGTCTCCTTTCTTTGCTTCTACTTCGCTTCCTTTCACGGCTTTTGCTTTTTTTCCTTTCTCTATCTCTGCTTCGCTTCCGTTCCTTACTTTTGCTTCTTTTTCGTTCATGACTACGACTTCTGCTCTTGCTTTTTTTCCTCCTGAGAAGAAAAAAAGTCACCATTATATTGCAGGTTTAAGAATCTGCCAAAATATACTGCCTTTTATGGTCAGAATTTTAAAAATCTGTTTGCAAATTTATTTTGCTTTTTAAAAATCATACAATGATACATAATCATATTATGGAAAAATAATTTCTAGGTAAGATAAACACCCAACCTTTACTTTCTACTACCAAAAATCAGCATTTGACAAAGAATCATTTGAGAGAGCAGGGACTATTCCTGAGAGTCAGCTGCAGCTCTAACAAGAAAAAGGTCTTATCAGCAGATAGAGATCAAAACTTGAACTTTTAAATAAAAAGTTCATCTTATAACTGGCCAACAGGTATTACTGTAATCCACAGCATACAGTAATGTCAAAGTTATAATAGAATATGTTAACAGTTAAATATTAATGTTGGACCACATATAAAATTTTCCATTAAGTACATTAATTTTCCTTAAGCCATTTTTGACCCAATTTATACTTTAAATACTTTCAACAGCCATGCAAACATCAATATTTTGGTTTTTATCAGCAAAATTATAAGGAATAACAAAGGACAAACTATTGCAGTAAAATGTATTGACACTCCTAGACTTTATTGTAATCATTTCAGATACTTTCTTTTGAAAGTTTTGAGTATACCGGAATATGGAGTATGCCTTTTTATGCCAGTTTATACAAGCCTGTGGGTTGCAATAAAAAACAACAATCAACACCTCTCTATATATTTATTTATTAAATTATAAACTCTGAAAGGTAAAAAACCAGTCATGTTTGTGTTCAGTTCTGTATTTTTTAGTGTGCCATCACCCAACTTTTAGAGATGCCTTCAGATATTTCAGTATAAATTCAAAGACATTTCAAAATAAACTTATTCCACTAAAATGTCAATTTGTAATGGCTAAAAGATTGAACATTTTGACAAGTCTACATCATTTGGAAATTTCACTTAACTCTTTAGTCCTATCAAAGCAAAATTAGCACAAGAGCATTGAAGTCTGCCTCAGAGAGAACCTGTAAAGCAGGTCATCTTAGAGTGCATTGAAAATAGAAAATGAAGACACCCACCTTCTGGAATCTTGAAACCCACACTCCAATCACAAGGAGATGTAGAGCTTTCCAAGGAGGCAGAAACTTTTGTCTAAAATTTCAAGATAATCCACCTGACTGTCAGAAATGTATATGCTAGGTAGCACATGACAGAAAATTAGGCTACACTCATTATTTATATAGAAGTCATCAAAGCAATGCCCAGAAGGGCAAAAGATAACATTCCAACTTTGTTGCCTGAAAAACCTGACACTATCTATTAAATAAGTCTGTGCAATAGCTGTAAGTCCTAAATATAATCAATTAGAGGACAAAGTAAAAAGTAACTCAATCTTCCACAAATAAGACAAAGTTTTGCTCTGCTCATATAGAGCCCATAGTAGAGAGGCACCAAACCTATTTACCTCTTTTAAGACCTAAAACTTATTTTACCAAAGGAAACACTCAAGTATTGGAGAATTAATTTCCACTTAAGGTCTTCCTAGGTCTTTTAATGAGTCCCCACCCACATCTGAAGGCAACCCCAGACAGGTAAAAAGACAGCAACCTGATTAAGACATTCATAATATACCATTCTCTGCATAAAAGTCCAGACAAAAACTTAAGGGTGCAAGAAAGCAGTATACTTCTCTATAACGATAACGGACTGCAGCTTCAAAGAACATAAGTTAACTAAAGAAGGGTTATAAAAATCCATACTAATAGTCAAATCCTGTTACAACTTAATAGGACTTTCCAAAGTCTTTAGTGGCAGTGGAATTTTGTACTGAACATCATTGAAGTAAATGGTCCACTGGGCTGGGCCTTTGGACTTTTTGGTTATATGGCCTCTGCTGTAAAGGTGTTTTGCTATAACTGGATTTGACCTCTTCCATGTAAGAAGATCTAAATTTTAAATGCAAAGTACTCTGGAAAATAAGAAAAAAAATAGAAAAGTCATTTATTCCAAAATTTATAGATAATCCACACCACAGTAGCCAATATATTTCAACTGTGTCATTTTATTGTTATCCCCTTTTTTTACTAATTCTGAAAGAGCTTAACTGAATAAATGGTTATTTGGACTTTGCAAAACTGGTTACACTAACAAATAACATTCCCATGAAGGCAAGCTCCAGTACTTGATGTCTTGCCAAACTCAGGGGTATATAGCTCTTTTCAAAGTAGGTCAATTTAGAACCAATTTGTGTTATATTAAACTTAGTTACTTTTACTATTAGAATACAAATGAGTGTATGCATTGAGAATCAGAACATTATTTTTTCGTTTTTTTAGAATTAGTATTTTAAAAGAAAACATTTACTATTCTCTCAATTCTCAGAATGTGTATTTTCTTACTACCTTAAAACTATCCCACCCTAGCCCATTTGGCTCAGTGGATAAGAGTGTCAGACTGTGGACTGAAGGGTCCCAGGTTCGATTCCAGTCAGGACACACGCCCAGGTTGTGGGCTCAATCCCCAGTAGCGGGTGTGCAGGAGGCGGCCGATCAATGATTTTCTCTCATCATTGATGTTTCTCTCTCTCCCTCTCCATTCCTCTCTGAAATCAATAAAAATATTTTTTTAAAAAACCTATGCTGACACTCAATTACTTTTTAGACAATGAAGTTTTAGGATGAAAAATGCAAGGTGGCACCTTCCTTTGGTTGACTTAACTTACACTAAAAATTAATCACAGAGCATTTACTTGTTTTATATTATATCCATCACCAAACAAAAATTTCTTCTAGATAACTTTGAAATTAATTTGAAAAGATAATTCCATTCAAAAAGTGAGTGAAAGTTCCTGACTGAATAAGAGAGCCATTTATTTAATCAGCTACACATAATTGAGGCTGAGAAGGCTGACAGAGAAATAATCTGTACACTTAAAAGATATCAGAGAGTAGTTGGGAGTGTTTTGAAAAGTTTTCCTCTTAAACAAGGGAGATCCCTATGGTCAATTACAGAAAACTGCCCATTCTATTTAGTCTCATAAGACTTTTTACGTTAGATAAAAAGGCCACTAAGCATCAGTCACTGAATCCTTGTAAAAGCTTGGTGGCCTTAATGAGCTTAGATGCAGGATGAAAACAAGTAAAACTGGAGATGGTATTATCAGCAAGGAGTGACATCTGAGAAGGTACAACAAAGGTCTGTGGCCTAAGTGTATTTCCTCATTCTTACCATACTTAACTATGAGTTTTACTCACTCACCAGGCCCGATTACCTAGATTGGATCATTTCAGTCATTTCATATGAATATCACCCCCTTCCTAAGTTTTCTTGGATTACAGAATTGCAAATTAGAACCATTAATTAGGAAAGTTACTCTGTGAAAGGTCTAAAACCAGATGACATTAAATCATGCCATGATTGATTGATTGCCTCACATACAGCAATTCAAGACTAAACCCAACCTAATACCCATAATCTATTGTGGCTAGTGAAGAACAGACTCCCACAAGAAAAAAATGTAGGACGTTCACTACATTTTACATCACTTTTAAACCATTACTACTACATTATTTTGAGGAAATTATAATTTTAAAAAAATGTGGGTAGCAAAGCCTGAATAATCCCACCTGACAATTTTTTCATCTTTTTATGAAATTATATCAACCTACCTAACAAAGTTGTTGTGAAGATGTTAAAGTAGTATATTATAAAAAGCACTTTCAACTCTTAGGAGGAAAAGAGCCAAAAAATAACCAAGGAGTGGCTATTTACCATCATTTTTCATTATGTATTAAGAGCTCATGAACATGACAAAATAGTTTAATACATTACAAATATAGGTTAACAAAACAATTTAATGCTTGTAACATCACTCATCTTAGAACTGAAAGGAAACTCCAAGAATAGTATCCAACCTTATAAAGTAGATCTAATTTATACTGTTACTTAGAATTTTATCTACTGTATATTCTGTAGCACTGAGTTACTATTTTGGGTTACTCATTAACTCAAATAAATTGTATCACTAGATTTTTAAAAAATTCCCCATTCTTACTATTAAGTCCAATTGAGTTTAAAAAGTTTTAAGACAACAAAAGCTATGTAGGAGGAACATAAGTACTTAAGTATGCTACAGCATTAGGACAAAAAGGGTCTTTAATCAGCAAGGATCTTAAATAATTCATAGCTCTGAATCCTTCAGTAATTTAGAACTAACAATCCTTTCCCTGGCCTGATTATTTCTTACTTTTTCTTCTTCCTAACCCATCTTCAGTGGATATTTTAGTATAACTGGTAACATCAATAAAAGAGACAACTCTCATCCCAACTGTCATGGATGTACTTGGAGGGGAAGGTGTCCAAAAGGTCCCTGAAACCACATCCTAAAATCTAGGGAAAGAGTCCATAGTTTTATATCCTCAAATAGTTTCTCATCCCAAACGATAAAGAACCACTTTTCTAAAAGAGGAAAAGAAAAGTTTCTGAAGAGAATCTTAGTTTGATGCTTCAGCCAGAGGAACAAAACTTTAATGAGATCCCAAACACATAAAATTCCCCCACCCCAGGTCCCTTCTTAAAACTTACTTTTTGCTACGTTCTTCATGGCCATTAGCACTGCTCAACTTGTTCTCATCCTAAGCAGGGTTGATAGAAGAACATCATGAGGACGAAGTGGTAACATTTCAAGTTGTCAAAGGGTAAAGGGAATAGGAATAAGAAAATACAAAACAATTTTAAAACTAATTACTTATTCATATTTTAACATGGAAGGCTATAAAAAAATTTAGATGGGTATGTGTTTAACCACTTTGTTGCTTACAATTAAGTCATCAAGACACAAAAATAAAAAAATACATATTAACATGTTAAATTTTACTTTCTTATATAGATATTAAGTTATCCAGATTTACAGTGTTGAAGTAAATAGAATTTCTTTAAAACATGAATGAAGTCCTGTTTTGAGTTTTATTCCATGTTCTATGGTCCCTTTGGTCAGTACCATGGCTCTATTTCTGCCTAAGCCCCAAGTGGCCATGCTAGCAGCCAGCCACTATCGATTTCCTGTGACCGATGCCATTCCTGAGATCTTCGCCCATTTCCGTTGGAGGGTTGGGACTGTAAGAGCTTGATGCCACCTCTGTCACACATCTCGCCCTGAAGCAAACAGGGATTCACACTGCTTTAGTAATGTTGACTCTCAAGAACCCAAGAAAGTCAATTAATAATCCACCAGTCCAACCTAAACATTTCCTACTTCCATACCTGTTTACATGGAATTTCATCCATGTTAAACTAAGACACAAGAATCTTAACATTAAAATATACAACTCTTCAAGAGTCTTAAGCATTACAAACTATGTACACTATTTAAAGCTATAAAGAATTCATCCAAATTGGTACCACATGGTCGTGCTACACACTCAAAAACAAATGTATTATTTTTAAAAGGTTAAGCGCAATGTTTATTTTAAAGTTTGATTACATGAGTTAATGGAGTATAACTGCTAACTTACAAAGCTTACAGTTTGTGACACCAGTGATAATGCATGCATACTGCTATTTTCACCACCAACTGGTGAAAGAATGAAAAGACACTTTATTTTTACTGTGATACTGAAATGGGTCAAAGACTATGATTATTAGCCAAAATAATTCCTTTGTAGTTTTTAGTGTGAAATATGGCAGGGACTAATTAAAAGTAAAACAATATGGAGAACAGTAAAACAGTCATCAAGTGACTCTAAGTTGTGATACTGCCTCTTTTGCTTTTTTTTTTTCTATTCAGGGATCCAAGAATTTTAGTAATTTTAATTGAGCAGCAGTTCATCACCTGCCTGTTTTAGTTTTTAATATCACCAGTCTTTTATATGTATACATAGAAAAAATTTTAAATCTCACCCATTTCTTCTTGTAAGACTTAAATATTTGCTTGCCACAGACTGGTTGTACTTTGTGATTCTTGGACCCCTGCTATTTTCCCAAACCACTACATTCACCTTTTTGCTATACCAAACTGGAGCTGGTAATTCTTAGTTGAGTCATTTTACCTAGGGGACCACGGTACAGCGATAAGTCACTCAATTACTACCTTATGATTGACAGTTCACACTGGAATCAAAGGTGAATTCATGGGAGTAGAGGTGAGATATCGTTAGGCAAGTCTACAAAGAGAGATAGATGGGCATTTATTCATCACGCTGAAGTGAAACTACTGCACAATATTATTACATCAATAGCATATATTTACTTTTGTAAGTTATACGTAATGCATCTCTGATAAGATAAATCAAGAGGGCTCCGGGGAGGTTAGTTTACATTTCAGCAGTAGTTTCGTGAATAATGCTAAATTAAGAAATATATAAACCTCACCAACATGTTTTTTCTCACCTTCTTGTAAGGAGCCTCAAGCATTGCTTCAATATCAATATCGTCTGCCATTTTTCTCTAAACGCCTATGAAAACAATAAGGCAATTCTATGAATAAATATTCTTCAATTCTGCTCAATGTCTTACTCGAATATTACAAAACTTCAGAAAAACCTTTTCAAAAGCCAAGGCACGATGAAAGTACTTTACCAGGCTTGGCAATTAAATCTGAAATGCCTCTAAGACAGAACACATGAAAGTCTCCAAAAACAGAAGCCGGGAATCTCAAGCGAGAAGGCCTCTCTCCGCGCAGAACCCGCGCTGCCATTTTAGAAGCAGGGGGAACTGCCTCGCTTGGGAGGGGTTGGGAGCCATGGCTGCGTTCGGCTGGCGCCATGTTGGGAGGTCGCGGCCGGCCCAGGCCTCCAAGGGGCTGACTACCATCTGCCCGAGACCTCGCTGGGGTTCGTCCCACCCAAAACCCCTGAAACATACCCGACCGGAAAAGAAGGGCGCGGTCGTCAAAATGGGGCCGCTTTCTCGAAAACCTGCCCTCCCCCCGTCGCTAAAGACCGCCTGAAAGGAGCGTCCGCAACCCAGAAAAGACCCATACCTCAAAAAAGCCTCTGACAATACTCCGGTCAACCACATCTCCTTACCTGCGCGGGCTTCTGGGCCCCTGTGGTGCTCGTGCTCGGAGAGGAGGGCTGCCGCAGCTGCCGCCGCCGCCGCTGTTGCTACAGTTAAGTCTCTAGGCCCGGGCCGCGGTACGCCCAGCCCGGATTTCGGGCTCCGAGGGCGGATAGGCCCGAGCGAATCTAAAAGAAACAATGGGATTAGGGAAGCCGCGCGGGAGTGCAGGACGGAGACTTCGGCAGCTCAGGATCCAACCCTGCGACAGCGTCCGCAGACTCCCTGAAATGGCGGCCGCTGCTTCCCCGTACTCACATTCACTAACACGCATATACACACAAACACACGGGGCCTCCAAGAGCCCTGGGCACGGGCTCTCGCGAGAAAGCTGCACTATTTCCAGACTGAGTAGGCCGAAATATCGCGAGATCTAAGAAAGGCCCTAGCGACCATAGCCCAATCTCGCGCAATGATTGCGCCATAGATATTCCCATCCCCCTTCCAGAGAGGCGCCCTTGACTCCTCCCTCTGGCTTAGCGTCTGTATCTCGCGGGACCGCGCAAGTTGCTAGAGCAAAGGCAGTTGGTGCAATTACTGTCAGTCTTTCAGAAAACTCAACGCTGAGTGGAACTCTGTTGTCGCCACTTCCTCGTGGCGCCTCCTTACAGCGATCTGAAGGTTTTAGCCTCAGAGCCAACCGCCCCACCCTCCCCTGGGCCTCCCACCCAGATGTCTGTCAAGGTCGCCCGCCATAAGGCAGCCTAGTCCATATGGCGATCGTGTAAAACTGAAATAGTCATGTAGACTATCCACCAAGGCTGAAGAAGTGAAAACCACCTAACAGAGAATGCAGGAGGAGACCGGACAGGGGTAGAGAGTGAAGGGCTGCAGAATAAAAATTAGATGTCCCGGACTTTGGGAGCCGGTGGACTAGGCTCTGTCTCAGCTGTCCAGCTTCAAAACCGTCTTGGAAGCAGTAGAGAAAGGCAAAGAGGTGAAAAAAAAAAAAAAAAACAATCTGTTTCCCTGAGCAAGAGGATCTGCCTTGTGTATGTGTTACTGTTTCTTCAAAGATGTCTGTCCCCCATACTCCTGGCTTGGCTCCTCACCCCTGAAGTCTCCCAGATGCCTGGCATTTAAGAGTATAAATTCACCACTTGTTCTTTGGTCAATACTGGGAAAAATAAGGGAGCAGAGAGGAAAATGTTTGAAAAAAAAATTAGAAAGATGACATACAATAAAAAAATCTTATAAAAGTCTACTAACTGCTTAATGATTGAGGGCAAAGATTTGAAATGAGATACCTTGGTTCTGTAGCTGCTCCAATACTGTGTGACCTTGGAAAAATAAGTTTACCTGAGAGCTTATCCTTCATTTTCTCCTACGAGGAAGAGGGTAATATAATTAGGAGGCTAAGCTTCCTGAGACTGACCTAGGCCAATAATACTGACTACTGAATTCTCAGCGTTCAGCCATGTGCCCAGCGAGGTAAACACTCAGTAAAGGATCGAATGAATGCCTACTAGTGTAGTGAGGATTAAATGAGATGATGTCTGTAACATGTCTGGCAAATATTTAATCCTCCAAAAAGTTAACTTCTGTTATTGCTAAACAAATTATTTGGAGGAAATGTAGGTGTAAAGAGGCTTTCCATTTTGAGTTAACTTTGCATTCAGTGTTTCTCTTAGAGGGTTAATAGATTTTGCATAGTTAGTAATGTTTCCCTATCCCTTTTCCTGAAAATTCAAATCTTCTAATTTTTAAGTGTTGAAAATCATTACAGAAGCATAATATGTTAGAAAAGGTGAGCTAATCTTTTTCCCCTTTAATTCCAGTATCATGACTTGTTAATTGTGCAAATATCACAGCATAAAGATAGACCTTTCTTTTTTTCTTTTCTTTTCTTTTTGTTAATCATCACCCCGAGGATATCTTCCCACTGGTTTTTAGAGAGAGTGGAAGGGAGGGGGAGAGACAGAGAGAGAGAGAGAGAAACATCAATGTGAGTCCTGCACGCATCCTGACCAGGGCCAGGGATCAAGCCTGCAACCAAGGTACACACCCTTAGACTGGAATCGAACCCAGAACTCTTCAGTCCAAGGGCCAACACTCTATTCACTAACCAAACCAGCTAGGGAGAAATCACCTGTTTGATTCCTGGTCAGGTCACATGTCCAGTTTGTAGCCGATCAATGTTTCTCACATCAATGTTTCTCTCTCTCACCCTTTCCCTTCCTTTCTCTAAAACATATCTTTTTTAAAAGGACTATGGTAGCACAGTCTACCTGATAGACTCCAACAATTCTTCTCAAATCATTGATGGGCAGAATGAGACTTCCCCCCTCCCCCCTAAGTCAATATATAATGAGAAACTCAAGCCCATTTCATAGAGATGGAATTAATTTTGCCACCCATATGATTTTTGCCTGATTTATCCATCTACTAATGAGGGAATTTGGCATTTGTTTCAAATACTTGTTTGTTCTGGCCAGAATATTAAGAGCATTGTAGTGACATATCCCAAAGAAATTTGCATAAAATTGTGAAAGGTCAGTCCTTTTTAAAATATATATATTTTTATTGATTTCAGAGAGGAAGGGAGAGGGAGAGAGAGAAACATCAATGATGAGAGAATCATTGATTGGCTGCCTCCTGAACACCCACTACTGGGGATCGGGCCAGAACCCAGGCATGTGCCCTTTAGCAGAATCAAACCTGGGACCCTTTAGTCCTCAGGTTGAGGCTCAATCCACTGAGCCAAATCAGCCAGGAGGAAAGGTTAGTCCTTAAAAGAATGGGAGATATTTCTAGGGTAGTTGGGGGTGAGCAGGACAACAGGCAGAATGGTTAGGGGTGATCAGGCAGGCAGGCAGGTGAGCGGTTAGGAGCCAGCAGTCCCGGATTGTGAGAGGGATGTCTGACTGCCGCTTTAGGCCCGATCCCTGTGGGCAGTCGGACATCCCCCGAGGAGTCCCAGATTGGAGAGGGTGCAGACCGGGCTGAGGGACACCCTCCTCCCCACACACAAATCTCATGTACTGTGCCTCTAGTCCTATATAATAAAGGGCTAATATGCAAATCGATCAAATGGTGGAATGACCAATTGCTCTGATGCACACTGACCACCAGGAGGCAGACAATGCAGGAGCTGCCCCCTGGTGGTCAGTGTGCTCCCACAGTGTGAGCGCCACTCAGCCAGAAGCTGGGTTCACAGCTGAGGAGCGCAGCGGCAGTGGCAAGAGCCTCTCCTGCCTCCGCAGCAGCGCTAAGAACCCCTTTGCGGACATCCCCCAAGGAGTCCCTGACTGTGAGAGGGTGCAGGCCTGGCTGAGGGACCCACCCTCAGTGCACGAATGTCATGCACCAGGCCTCTAGTAACTTATAATTTAAAACACCAGACCAATTCTGTATGTATAAATAAATAAATAAATAAATAAATAAAAAAGTGAAGAACATCATAGTCAAGGAATAGAATATGCTAAAGGCTTTGTAGCAGGAGGAAGCATGGTGTCTTAAAAGACCTGGCAGAAGGCCAAGTGGCTGTAGCAAAGAAACTTATGAGGAGGCAGACCATGCAGAGCCTTCTAAATCTAGGTAAGGTGACTCTCTTATTAAGTATTGTCTCAGTCCCAAAGCCACTCTTCTGCTTTATGATTTTGGGTTTGGGACTCTGCAAACAATATTTCTCCTTGATACTGGCTCTCTGGTAAGCTATCCCAATAGATAATACTAGAGGGGCACTGCAGGATAGGAGAAGGAAGGATGGAAATTTCCTTCCTATTAGCTTCCTGTTTCTATCAGCAAAACTTCTTAATTCTGGCAGAGGCAGTGTCTTCTCATTACAGCAGCTGAATCAGTTTATGGTTTCCCAACACTCACAGACCCATCTCATTACTCCTTCTTCAGAGACACCAGCATCAAACTGTCCAGTGTCCCCTACTCACAGGTCCAGGCCCAAAACACATGGGGCCCTTCCTCTGAGTCCTGAGACACAGCACCCTCCAAGCAGCACCTCCTTTTCTGAGGTCTGAGTTTCAGCTCTGTTTGACCCCTCCTTTAAGTTTCTGTGTTTTAATAATTTCAACTTCTTTCCTTTGTTTCTTCACCCTGGGGGTGGTAGCTGTTCCTACAATTACTACTTCCATACCTTCAATTTCTCCTCTTCTTCAGTTATGCAGTTAATAATCCATTATATTAAATTCTCCCTCTTCAAATAACATGTGATTTCTACCTCCTTACATGACCTTGACTGATATATAAGGATCTAATATTTACTCTACAATGTCCAGTTCAAATGTTACTTTCTATGTGTGAGTTTTTCCATTACTCTCAGACAAGATTATTCCTCTAGTTAATTCTTAATGTCTTTGTTAAGGCCTATAGGTTTCTGTTTTCATAATCATATGCGAAATCACACCCAGATGCCCACAATTACACTGAAACTCCTTCGCTCTCCTTTGATACTTTTTCTCAATAGCACTTGTCATCATTTTAAATATTATATATTTTATGTTATTTGTTTATTTCTTTGTCCTTCTCCCACCATTTTTATGGTCCCAGTGTCTGGAATATCTACAGAACCCCAATCAGACTACCATGGTGCACTGATAAACTTGCTCTCAAAAAAAAAAGGTCTGATGTGTAGTGTTTGCCAATATCCATAGTGTAAATAGTCCCACACCCCCATTATGGCCTATTTTAAGCTACCAACTAAATGCTGAATATTTAATAACCAGCTCTTGCAAGCCAGTACAAGCTGGCTCTGGTATTCACTGTATGTCTGTGACACTGAGTGAGTTATTTAACCTCTTAAGTCTCTATTTTCCCATCTGTGAAATATCTGTGTGGGATAATAATAGTCCTATTATAAACTGACATAATTTATAAAATTGTGGCAAAAGTTTAATGAGTTAATACAAGTAAAGCACATAAATGGGTGGCTGATAGTGTTAATTTAATTTTATTATATTTATATATTTATCATGTGTACTTTTCTCCACCAACATTGCTTTGTCATATCCAATGATTTTTTGCTTCATTTTCCAATTTTATACTGAGTGAAACAGGTCTATCAAGTTCTGTGGCATTCTTTGATCTACCAACAAAATGCCTAGTTTGTTGGCCATAATTTACTGATAACCAACAGTTATAAAATGTTGGCAAACATTTCTCAAGATGTGGAACTGATTGTTGTATTTCTACCTGTGTTTGTGACATACTCACTGATTTTTCACACCTTGCTCACTCGAGATTCTGCTATAATGGAATGTAATAGAGTTTCCTACTGAGGGTTTGGGGACTTCAAGGAGCCTTATCATTCGTCTTACCCCACTTTCTTAATCTGTTTCAGAAGTCTCAAATTGTCTGTTATGTGCCTGCTTAGAACATGTCTGACCTTAAAAATATTTCTGTTTTACTAACTATAAGAAGCAGGCCTTTGTCCTGCCCATCCTTATTTGACTCAACCAATCCCTTATTATTGCTCTTGTTAGATTGTAATTCAACTTCATTTCCTTTTTTTTAAAATATATTTTATTGATTTTTTTACAGAGAGGAAGGGAGAGAGATAGAGAGTTAGAAACATCAATCAGCTGCCTCCTGAACACTCCCTACTGGAGATGTGCCTGCAACCAAGGTACATGCCCTTGACTGTAATCGAACCTGGGACCTTTCAGTCCGCAGGCCGATGCTCTATCCACTGAGCCAAACCGGTTACGGCTCAACTTCATTTCTTAGACATTTGCCTTCACTACCACCAGGCTGTGAGCTACTCTGAGAACACCTACTGCTTCTCCTTTATCTCTATTCCCCAGTTCCTAGTATGCTGCCTGGAATGTGCTGATTGTTGAACAACCATTTGTTGAATTGGTTGGGGTTGCTTTGGAGATGGATCAGTAGGACTAAAGAAAGACGAAAAAGAACTTCTCAGAAATAGAGCACATTGCCCAGTGATAACTGAGTATAAACAAGCAAAGCATGTTCTCCCACAGACAGGAATTCTGTATGGTTTGATAGTGGGCTGTGTGAGTGAGTTGGAGCGTTAGAGGGGATTCCATTGGAAAGATAGATAGGACTAACTTATTAAAGGTTTTCTACACTCTGCTAAGAACCATAGCTGTGGTGTGTACTGAAGTGGGCTCAAACCTGCTCATAAACTGATTATTAAGTATCCAGGAATTTTGTGAGCCCATTGATCTCACACTGATAATTTGAAATCAGCCACAGAGTATTCACACCACAGATAATCTGCAAATGCTACAAATCAACCTTTTCTTTTTTTCTCAGAGAGCAAGGTGTTCATAGGCCACTAAAAAGTTTTGAACATCACATTAAAAAGGTTGTTAAATCACACAAGTTTGTTATAGAGATTAAATGAGAAAATAAATTTGTAAAGCACTTAGAGTACCTGGCATAATGGAAGCACTTCAAAAATATCACTTGATATTATCATTCATGTAAAATATTAAGCTCTTATTTTATGCTAGACATCATTCCATGCACTGGGGATATAGCAGTAAACAAAATAAAATCCCTGCCTTAAGCATTTTAAATTCTAAGGATATAAAACAGATTATTAACAGAAAGATATTTAATACATTAGGTTGTGATAAATCCTCTGAAGAAAAATAATTGAGGATAAGGGAGATAGAGAAGGACAGGATACTTTTATTTAGAGCGGCAGGGAGAGCCTCTGCGATAAAATGGTTATTGAAAAGAAACCAGAAGGAAATAAAGTGGTCATTCTTGTGGGTCTCTAGGGCTAGATCAGGGGTCCTCAAACTATGGCCCTTGGGCCACATGCAAATACAAATATTGTATTTGTTCCCTTTTTGTTTTTTTACTTCAAAATAAGATATGTGCAGTGTGCATAGGAATTTGTTCATAGTTTTTTTTAAACTATAGTCCGGCCCTCCAACGGTCTGAGGGACAGTGAACTGGCCCCCTGTTTAAAAAGTTTGAGGACCCCTGGGCTAGATCTTTCCAGGCAGAGGAAAGAGCAAGTATAAAATCCTAGGTAGAAGTGTGCTAAGTGTGCTTAAGGAAAAGCAAGGAATCCCGTGCAGCTAGAGTAAGCAAAGCAAAAATAAGAGAATTTGAGCTCAGAGAGCTGGGGAACATAAGAGGCAGATCAAGAAGGGCCTGAAGGTAAAGATTTTGGATTTGTACCTGACTGGCATGTCTCAGTGATTGAGCATTGACCTACGTATGAACCAGGAGGTCAGAGTTGAATTCCCAGTCAGGGCACATGCCCAGATTGTGGGCTTGATCCCCAGTGTGGGGCATGCAGGAGGCAGCCGATCAATGATTCTCTCTCATCATTGATGTCTCTATCTCTCTCTCCCTCTCCCTTCCTCTCTGAAATCAATAAAAATATATTTTAAAAAAAGATTTTGGATTTGCTTTTAGTTAGAGAGAGGACAAATTTGGGTGGCTTATGGAGAGGAGTGGATAATCTGACATGTTTTAGAAGGATCACTTTGTTTACGATTAATGTTTTGTTAGAATAGTAACTTGAATAGTTTGACAAATAGGCCAAATTGGAGGGAATAGGGTCGAGGAAATAGAGGAAGCTCTCCTGAGAATTTTGTTAGTTTAGGATTAATAAGCATAAGATCTGGAGTAAAACTGTCTGTGCTTAAGTTATTCTTAACAATGTGACTATAGATAAGCAACTTAACTCCTCTGGGCCTCCATATCTTCAACTGCAAAATGATGAAAATAAATAGGACCACTCTTCAAGGATTATTGTAAACATTAAAATAGTTCATGTGAAGTATTTAGCACAATGCCTGGCAAACAGTGACTATTCAGTAAGTATTATCCTTATTTTTTAACAAAAGGGATACATTTTTGAAGTATAATAGGAAGGGGAGACAGGCAAAGGTAGGAGTAAAAGGAAAATTTGGGAAATCTATAGGGAATGTAAATATAACTTTTATTTCCTCATCTTGCCTCTGAAAAATCAGAGATGGGAAGATAGAGCCCTCTGGTGCAGGGAGAGTTAAATGTGGGCAGAATCTAGCTCTCATGTATTTGTTAGGTTTCACTTATTGTGGTGTTTATGGAATCTTTAATTTCTTTTTTAAAATTTATTAATTTGAGAGAGAGAGAAACATCGATTTGTTGTTCCACTTATTTGTGCATAATGTATACAGAAAAATGCATGGAGGGTGGGGTGGGGAGAGTGGTCAAAACCAAAATGCAAATTTTATTATAACTAGTCCAGGGCCCTAGTAAGGTCGTATTAGCATTAAGGTCATGTCGTTTTCCTCTGAGCTTGCGCCAAGAACTGGAGCTGAACCTGCCTGCTGGCAGCCTGCTGGTGGTCTGCTGGGCTGCCCATAGAGAGGTGGTCTGAAGGCAATGTTGGTCTGACCCCTGTTCAGGATCCCATGGCAGGCCCCACCACAGCTGCTCATGTCTAACTTCCTACCTAACAAAAGATCAAAATATATTTGAAATTGTATTCAAATTTGCTTAAATATGCATAAAAATATCCTTAAAGGATTCATAAGAAAGTAAGAGTAGTGGTTACCAATTGAAACAGGATCAATGAGGGACCAGAATTTGAGGGAGACTTTGTATTGTATATCTTTTATAAATTTTTTGATAGTTGAACTGTGTAACAGCATTAACTATATAAAGTTAAATTATAAGCTGTTTGGGGAGTAAAGTGGAGTACCAGCAGGTTTAGAGACTGTTTATGTATTATTTTTAAAATTACTTATTATTGATTTTTAGAGAGAGAGGAAGGGAGATGGAGAGAGTGAAACATCGATGTGAGAGAAACATCAATCAGCTGCCTCCTGTATGTCTGAGCCAGCAACCCGGGCATGTGCCCAGACCGGAATCAAACCAGCAACCCCTCCATGCATGGGGAGATGCCCAACCTTCTGAGCCACAGGGGCCAGGGCTAGAGACTATTTAATCAACTTCTTTATAACCTCCATTTCCTTAGTCCCTGGGACTAAACTCCTTTCCCTTCCTCTTTATCTCCCGTCTGGCAGGAGTTTTAACCCATAAGAAACATGTATTAAGTATGCTTAAATTACAGGGAACAGTTCTAGGTATTGGGACTCCACAGGACATAATCCCTGCCCTTGAAGTGATCCAGGTGGATTTGTCACTCTTTTTAGTGGGTAGGACAAGAATAAAAAATGTCCTTTTCTCCTCTTTTCCCTCCTTCCTTATAATCTTTCAAAATGCTGGAAATATATTGGAACTCCTGCTTAATTCCCGTCCCTCTCACTTGAAGCATAACAAGTCTTTGGGAGCTCAGGACTTTCCATCAGGCCCAGACTGGGAGACCTCAGGCCAGGGCCAAACTCAACCTGCTTCCCTTGGGCCCCCGGCACCTTGTGGAAGTTCTTGGACCTCTTAAGATGCTGCTGTGACTGTGGTTTCCGGCTTCCTGAGTTCTCCTATTCAGCTTGGTACTGCAGATATCACACCCCAGTTCCTGCTTTGAAGACTGACATGCTCAAACGTGGTGATACTCTGAGTACATGGAGTCTTCGGGTCATAGCTAAGAGACTTACTTTTCTGTTTTAGTTTTCTTCCTCTCCCTTAACTCATTGTAAATGCCTTGGGGTTACATAAGGACAGAGTATAAAGGTTTGCTGTGTAGAAACTGAGAAAGATCACTTTTCTAATTGAATATTCTATCTCATGTTAGGTCTTTAGTTTTGCTTCTCTTTAGCTAAGGACCTGTTGAACACTCTAGACAACAAATCTAGTAAGAAATCAACAAAAAAATATTTATACAGAACTTTACAGTTTACATTTTCTCATATGTTATTTAATTTAAATGTGACAATTCTATGAGTGAGGATAGATAGCCCATTTTAGAGCTGAAGAACAGTCATGCTTAAGGAGAGAAAGAACTTTTCCTTGCAGGTATTAAATACCTGTTTTGCTACTGTATACCTTGGTGTATGCAGGGCATCATTGTGGAGCTATCTTTTCATGGGTTGGGACCATAGTTCTGAAATTGTTAGATACTTAGCAAGAGATTCTACTCTCTGGAGTTGAGGCTGCTATACGGCCAATATTTCTTTTTTTAAAAAAATATATTTTATTGATTTTTTACAGAGAAGAAGGGATAGGGATAGAGAGTTAGAAACATCGATGAGAGAAATCGATCAGCTGCCTCCTGCACGCCCCCCATTGGGGACGTGCCCGCAACCAAGGTAGTAAGGGAAAGGGTGGAGGGTTGAAGGGGGTTCTAATATATGGTGATGGGAGAAGATTTGACTTTGGGTGGTGGGCACACAGTACAATACACAGATCTTGTGACACAGAAACCTACATCTGAAACATACATGATCATATTAACCAATGTCAGCCCAATAAATTTAATAAAAAGAAGTTAGCAAGCCAGGTTTCTGTAGGTTTTTAAATCGGAAAGAGCTTATAGGTACTTTATTCATATCTGTATTTATTTTTGCTCAGCCAGCATCAGTTTTCCCCTCAGTTGCCCTTTGGGGGGATATCCTTAGGAGCAGATTGCTCTTCTCTTCTTTCCCTGGCAGCCTAGACTCACGGGCCCTGAGTTTGACATGCTTGGCCTAGACTATAATACATGTGACCTGAGATTGACCAATCAATAGTGGCTCCTGGCCAAGACTTGGCCCAATTGTTTTCCTGTTGATTCTCTGGGGCCCACCAACATACTTCTTTTTTAAAATATATTTTATTGAGTTAGAAACAATGATGAGGAGAAACATCGATCAGCTGCCTCCTGCACACTCCCTACTGGGGATGTGCCTGCAACCAAGGTACATGCCCTTGACCGGAATCGAACCTGGGACCCTTGAGTCCTCAGGCTGACGCTCTATTCACTGAGCCAAACCGGTTAGGGCAACATACTTCTTTATAATATTTCTGTTTTTCTTGTGCTTGCAACAGACAAAAAGAATTTTAACTTACAAATTGTGACAATTTCTTTACCAGGCTATAAGCTCCTTGAAAACAGGAACTAAATGTCATTCTGCTCTTTATCTTTGGTGCCCAGTTCAACCCTTCTCAATACATGCAGGTTGAATAAGTGAAGAAACATGCTATATTTATGTGGGGCTATGGAGTTTGGGATTCTTGGCATTACTGTGGTTCTGGGGCAAAAAATTCTGTACCTATATACTACCACAGTCACTAAGAGTTGAGCAACTTCATGTTAATAAACGGAAACCAGAAAATCCTGGGAAGGTCCTTTTTCCCTGTATTTGATTACTTAGCATCTCTGTATGTTACAATTTTTGTATATGTACTGTGGAAATGAGCATAATTGAGGCTTCTGTCCCTGGTTTCCCAGAACCTCTTCCTGAGCACTGCCCTCTGTCCTACTTCAGCTGTGGTAATATCCTCTTCACTCTTCAGTCCTGATATGAAGAGTACTTCTCCTATGAACTCAGGTCATAAAAAAGAATCTGCCATTTTTTTCAACATTATTCTCTTTGCTTTCATCCCCTCCTCAGATACACACAGAGTATCTATTATTTGTCAGGTTCTAACAGTTCGGCAGGTACAATATAGTCCCTAATTTAAATTCAGGAAATAGACAAATACGACCTAGAGAATAGACAAGTGAAATAATAACAAATTGTGTTGTGCTCTGTTGAAAACTGAAGTGATAGGTAGAGAGTAATTGCCATGGGGAGGCATGTGGTAGAGAGAAGCACTTCTAGATAATGTAGTCAAACAGGAGCTCACTGAGATGAACTGAGGCCTACATGATGGAGTCAGCTTTGCAAAAAGCAACAGTCTATTTAATGGCCCAGCAGCTAGAGAGAGTTTGGAAAGAGCCACAGAAATTAACAGAGGCCCTGCAGTGTGGTTCAGTGGTTGAGCAGTCCACCCATGCACCAGGAGGTCACTGGTTGAATTCCAGGTGAGTGCACATTCCCTGGGTTGAGGGCTCCATACAGAAGGCAGCCCATCCATGTTTCTCATTCATCATTGTTTCTCTCTCTCTCTCAAATCAATAAGAACATATTTTTAAAAAAAGAAACTGACAGAAAGTCAGTGTAGTGTGGCTAGAGGATGAACAAGGGTGGAGGATGCAGATGAAGAGATTGATTGGTTGTTTTAGTCAGGGCAGTGCCATGATTAGATTTACATTTTAAGAAGTGCAATCTGGCTGTTCTGTCCTCTTCCAATGTACAGTAAAGTTGTTATTGCTCTTTTAAATGACAGGTGTGTAGCATTTTCCCTTGGGACTTCCCAAGTCCCATTGGGAAAACATCCTGGAACATTCTGGGGTAGCTGCAACTCTGATCTTGGTCTCTGGAGGCAAAATACACCTCTTAGTACCAGCTATGGGAATCCTTTCCTAGGAGTTAAGAAGGCAAAGTGAAGGAGGAATTAGTGCAAAGGCTCTGAGGTGGGAAGGAACCTGGATTGTTTGAGGACTTGAAAGTGGCAGAGAAGGAGGGAAGCTGGATGTGTAAGAATGAGTGGCAGGTTAGGGTCAGACTTTCAAGAGCCTGGTAGATAGGCTTCCAGTGAAGACCCTACTGATCTGTATCTGAAGAACAGTGGGAAACAGGCTTCGAGCAGAGGATGCCTGTGATTATATTTGCGTTTTGAAAGCTTCCACTGTCTGTGTGTTAAGATGGGATTAAAAGGTGGAAGAGTAATGGGGCTGAAGGGACCACCATCATCCAGGAGAGATGTGATGGTGGCCTAGACTGGGTGTTTGCAGTGGAATGGAGAGAAGTGGAAGGCTTTAAGATGCATTTAGGAGGCAAAATTAACAGGTGATGGATAGTATCCAGCTCCAGGCTTCGTGTGATTTCAGTAGTTACTGGTGAGTGGGGACTTCGAGCTTGGGATCAGGGCGCTGGCCGGGTTCCCGCGCGTTAGTGTAGTGGGCGTGGCCCGCCGGACCGTCGTCATGGTGATCATGTTGGGCGGGGCCGAGGGCGGGGCAGCTGGGGTCTGCGTCACTTGGTGGTGGCGATGGTGCGTATGTGTGGGGGGCGGGGTATACGCTGGGCGCGTCCCTAGGATCACGTGGTGCGCAGCACGCAGAGTCCTTCTGGCGGTTGGTCCTGAAGCGGCGCAGCCGGAGCGGGGCTGTGAGGTGAGCTCGCGGTGAGGCACAGCGAGGCGAAGCCGGCTGGTCGAAGCCGGTCCGGGCGGGCCCGCGCCGGCGCGTGCCGTGCGGGCGGGGACGGGGACGGACGCCACCGCTGCTCTGGTCCCCTGCCCGGCCCTGCTCCCCGCCTGGCCCGTCTCGCCCAGCCCGGAGGGAGGCCCGGGGACTGCTGCTGAGAGCGTGGCGGGCGTGCGAGCGGCGCCCAATCCTCAGGGCTGCCCGCGGGAGTGACGGCAGCCTAAGCCAATCAGCGCCGCCCGAGGGGGCTGGGTCGCGGGGTGCGGGCCTGGGGCGCGGAGCGGGCCGTGTTGGTGGTGGTGGTGGTGGTGGGTGGTAAGCGGTAAGCGCGAGGGCCAGAGCCTGAGCTTTGTGGCCCGGAGACCTCCACCACCAGCCTTTGCTATTGCCTTTTTTCTGGGAATGCGTTTTTGAAAATTGACTCTTTTATCCTATTCTGGGGAGCACACCCCTTTCTCAAGCCCGACTATGGGAGTGTCCCCTTTCTCTAGTTTTGAAAATGTGGGTGGGTCACCCCTTTCTTAAGCTCCAGCCCAGGGGGTTTTATCTCAATTTCCAAAGCCCCCTCAAACTGAGGATGTACCCCCTTTCCTAGGCTCCTCAAACTGGGAAGACGCTTCCTTTTTTCGAGCCTTCAATCTGAGTAAGCACTCCCTTTCAAATTTGGAGCTTCGCCCTGTTAGCGAGTCTCTCAGATCTGGGGTCCAATAACCAAAGTTTTGGGGTACTTATATTTCCACAAATCCAAGCCCCCTTTTCCAGGCTCCTAATCTGGCAATGTGCTTCCCAGAATTTCTTAAATTTAAGGGCTGCTTCCTTTCCTCAACCCTTCAAATCTGAGGTGCACTTCGTTTCTAGATAAGACTGAAAATGAGATCCAAGTCCTGAAGTTTAAGGGTCCATATATGCAATTACACAAAGAAGGGAATCCGCTGCTCTTCCAGCCACCGTTTTTGGGTTTGCACCCTTTTTCATTAGTTCCCCAAATCGAACATCCTGTTTCCCGAGGGAGACGCATTTTCATGCCTGAGGGTGTATTTGTTTCTTGTGTTCCCCAAATGTATGGGATACACCCCTTTGGATACACAATTTTCAGGGTGCAGTCACCTTCCTGATGCTTCTTAAATCTGGGAGGGTACATCTTTTTTTCTGATTTCTCTCATTCCCAGGTGGTAGTCCATGGTTTTTGAGCTCTTCTGCCATCCAGAACATCCCCTCCCCTCCCCCCAGTTTCCTTCCATTTCTGGAACCTCAGTTCCCTGTAGGTGCTCTCCCCGTTCCTTTTTATTTTTTTTAAATTTTAAGACCGATATCATTCTTAGCACTTGTATTTTCTTTTTTTATAAAGATTTTTTAAATGTATTTTTATTGATTTCAGAGAGGAAGGGAGAGGGAGAGAGAGTTAGAAGAGCTATTTTTTTGAAAATGTAGTTTCTCAGGCCCAAACTCTCTCCCCCACTGAGGCCTCATACAGCTGCACACTGAAGAGTTAGAAACATAAATGATGCCCTAGCCGGTTTGGCTCGGTGGATAGAGCGTCGGCCTGTGGACTGAAGGGTCCCGGGTTCGATTCCGGTCAAGGGCACATGCCCACAAGGGTTGCGGGCTCGATCCCCAGTGTGGGGCGTGCAGGAGGGCAGCCAATCAGTGATCTCTCTCATCATTGATTTTTCTATCTCTCCTTCTCCCCTTCCTCTCTGAAATCAATAAAAATATATTAAAAAAAAAAAAGAAACATAAATGAGAGAGAGGGGAATCATTGATCGGCTGCCCTCCTGCAACGCACCACC
>NW_005871108.1:5471875-5500662 GCF_000147115.1 Myotis lucifugus
CTTCTTTCCTTTTATCAAGAAAAGAGATCATTTGGAGGAATGTCTTATTCTCTTTTTGTTATTGTCCCTGGGGTGCAGGTGAGGGATGGATCCTTGTCTCTCTCATCACCTATCTGGCAAGCCTTGCTCCCAACCCTTACCTTAAAATCTACAAATACCTGGGACTTCTTGTCTTTTAAGAGCCTCTCAGTAGATTATTTCTTTTGTATTTCCCTCTGCCTTTCTAGATCTTACTCAGGGCTTCTCAGCCTGAACCCCTTAATCAGATTAATTTCTCCACAGCTGGAATCCCAAGTGCTTATGGGATAATGACACCTCTGACCTTTCTTCCTTTTGAGAAGTACTTGAGTGTGCAGCTGTATGAGGCCTCAGTGGGGGAGAGAGTTTGGGCCTGAGAAACTACATTGGCAGGACAAGGCCAGAGGAAAATACTGCATTTTTAGGACCACATCCTTCTGAATCTCATTTGGAGATTGGAAGTTTGCCAAGCACCTGCTTCTTAGGGATGCTGGGGGATTTAATGATACTCCCAGGAACCTGTTGGAATTAATGGGGCATGTGGAGAAGTGTTTGAACTCAGTGTTGGAACTTGAATCGTATTTTCAGAACAACTAAGCTGTTTTATATTATATCTCATGTTCATGAAAGCCCTAGAGCTAAGTTGTGTTATTTCAGGAAGTGAAATAGATCCATATTTAGATCATTTGGTCATTAGTAAGTACCAAATTCATTAAAAAACATTGGAGGTCTGTCTGAGCAGTACCTAATAAAATAAAAGTGAACAGGTACTTTGTCTCTTTATTTGCCTGGTTGGTGCTTTATCTGTGTACTGCTATGAACAGTGCACCCAAGTGTTCTATACCACTGCTTCTCAAACTTGAATGTGCTTATAAGTCACTTGGGGGTGGGGTCTTGCTAAAATGCTGATTCTGATCCAGTAGGTTTAGGGTGGGGCCCGAGTGCCTGCATTTTTAATTCCCAGGTGATGCTAATGTTACTGAATTATATTTTGAGTAGTGAGGTTCTGTACACAAAGTCAAAGATTTCTGTGTGAAAATAGGAAGGTGGTGGTTAGCCTTATGCTAACCTTACGCTTATTGGTATTACGTTCCATTTTCTCTTTATCCAGACACATACCCCTTAAAGTTTGTACAAGGCATGATCTCCTTCTGAGTACTACTAGTTATACTCAATTACAGTTATTCTAGCATTTAGCTTTAAAAACCATGGCTAAAACTTCTCTAGGACTTTGATTTCTATGTACTTTGTCAAATTTATTTATTTATTTTGTCCACCTTTTCCAAAACCTGGGTGTTCCCTTTCAAGTTCCATGATAGCTCACTTAATGGCTGTAGGCCCTGTTACTGCCATTTGTACATGTCTTAAAACTTACTTAGTCTCCAATTCTGAGATGTCAAGGTAGTTTCTAGCTTTTTACTGCTATAAACAGTGCTTTCTGTAGAAACATATTTAGCCCAATCATTATTATCTCCCAAAGATAAATTCCTATATGTAATTGGTAGGCCAAATTACGTGCTTATTTTTAAGACTTTTAATGAATATTGCCAAAATGACCTGCACAAAGGATGCATTGATTTATATTTCCACTAACAATGTATGAGAATGCTCTCTTTAAAAACAAGGTACGGAAAGCTGCTCAATTTTTTTCTATTTCCCTTGAAAATTTATTCATATTTGTTAAACTTTAACAATTTTTTAATTGAATATTTTTGGTGACATTGGTTAATAGAATGATACAGGTTTCAGGCATACAATTCTATAATACTAGAGGCTTCTCGCACGAAATTCGTACGCAGGTATGGTCCCTAGGCCTGGCCTACAATCAGGGCCATCTTCTCTGGCTGCCTGCAGCCGACCCCGCCTCCCCCCCTCCCCCCCCCCTGCCACCACCCACCTCTGGTTCCCTGTTCACCATAGAGTGATCGGAGCCTGCTAGCTGGGAGGAGGAACTGAGAGGTTGGGCCATTCCCGCCCGCTCGCCAGCACCCCCCCCCCACTGTGGGTTGCCCTCTGTGTGTGGGGCGACTGGCGGGGCAGGGGCCTTGGTCTGGCGCTGCCCGCAACCCCTGCCATCCACCCCCGATTCCCCATTTGCCATCCGGTGATCGGAGCCTGATGGCTGGGGAAAAGGACAAGAGAGGTGGTCAGTGCGCCTCATAGTGACTAGTCGAGCAGTCGTTCTGGTCGTTCTACTGTTAGGGTCAATTTATATATTATCCTTTTATTATATAGGATATCACCTGTATATTGTATTATGTGTTCATGACCCCTAGTCAAGTCTCCTTCCATCAACATTTATTTATATTTTGTTAAATTTAAATGCTTAAATATTTTTTGCTTAAATTCAAACATAATTCTTGACATAGAATCATTATATCATACTTCATAGCTGATATAATCATCCAGCTTGTTTCTCTGATTCCTCACCTGTTATCCTACCATGGTAGGGAGCCTGAGCTATCCCAAGTCAGCAGGGTCACAGGTGTTGGAATGTCCGAGTCTTTGGTTTTCTAGGTTCTGGAAATGGGTCTGGGAAAGGCAGTGCTTGGAACTTGAATGGAGGCTGCTAGCTTATCTCTGTATGGGAGCTTCACAAAGGTGAATGCTGGTGGGAAGATGACCTTCTTTGATGGGGATCATTTCTTATGATGGTCTCTCTCCTTTTGAACCCACATTTCTAATCTATTTCTAAGTCTTAGTGGGTTTTTTCTTCTAAATGTCTTAGGTCATTTCCCTGACTGTTACCTGTCATGGCCTTTTTCCAGCATAATCCTATTCTGGGCTCTAATCAGGACAAATTTGAATGACTAGACTATTTTGTGTCCTGGTCCTCCCCTTCCCCCATCTCTCACATGAATGTCAGATTCTCTTCAGTCAGGGATTTGATCTGGATTTGGCTATAGTCCCAGCTGCTCCACTCACTGTTGAGACCTCAGGCAAGTCACTTAATGCTACTGGGCCTCATTCTCCCCTTTTGTAAAATGAGGGGCTGATTTTCTCCAAGGTCTGCCCTGTTCTGAGTCTTCGACAGTACCTTGCTTAGAAACCCAGTGTCTGGGAGCTTGTTGTAGCAGATCTGATTTCTTCACGTGCTCTGTTGGGCAGGCTGCCAGTCATTCTCTTGTCCGAGTCACTTCTGCCACTGCCTCTTTCCTAGCCAAGGCAGCCAGCTTGTCCTCACACCCAACTAGAGCATTCTTCTGCCTCCATGTCCTCTGTCAGTTCCATGCTTTATTTTATTCAAAACTGCCTAAACTTCTCAAAGAAATCTTCCTTGAATTCTCTGTTTAATGTTTACTACTTCCCTGAATCACTAAGAGGGAGGCTGTATTTTACATAAAACATGTTTATTTGTAAATTCTCTTGTCTGATGTATATTTTAAAAATGTTTTCCTCTCCTCCCTACTCCAGCTTTCTTTTTTTTGCTTTGAATTAGCAGTGTAGATAGAATGAAATTCTACCAGGTGGCTTAATGGTTGGGTGTTGACTCATGAACCAGGAGGTCACAGTCAGGTTGTGGGCTCAATCTCCAGGAGGGGGCGTGCAAGAGCCAGCAGATCAATGATTCTCACCATTAATGTTTCTATCTCTCCCTCTCCCTTCCTCTCTGAAATCAATAAAAACATATTTAAAAAGAAAGAAAGAAAGAAAAATGTAGCCCTAGCCAAATATCTCCATTGGTTAGAGCATCGTCCCAATATGCCAAGGTTTCGGTTCTATCCCCGGTCAGGGCACGTACAAGAATCAACCAATGAATGCATAAATAAGTGGAACAACAAATCGATGTTTCTCTCTGTCTTCCTCTTTCTCCAAAAAAAAATCAATAAATTAAACAAACAAACAAACCACGTGGCCTATCTAAGTAAACTGATTGGATAAAGAGTAATTTTTTTTTAAAGTAATCCATCTGCCCCCCCCCCTTCCCCCTCTGCCCCCTCATTACTTCCTAGGGAGATGAAGGGAGGTTTGAGCTCTGATTTCCAGGCTTTCAGTGCTTGGGACAATGCTCAACCAACTGAGCTACACTGGCCAGGGATACATTTTTCTTGATAAGCATTTTAAAAAACAAAATATGTCTTTAGAGTCTCCTTGGTTTGGTTAGATGATAAACTTGGAAAGAAAAAGGGAGGATGCTGTCCATATTCATCTCTCTCAGCGACTGCCCCTTTCAGATTGTTGACTGACTAACCTTGGGGTAATCTATTAAAAATGGAAACCCAAGCCCTAGCCAGTTTGGCTCAGAACATCGGCCTGCAGACTGAAGCATGGCGGGTTCGATTCCGGTCAAGGGCACGTGCCCGGGTTGCAGGCTCAGTCCCCAGTAGGGGGTGTGCAGAAGGCAGCTGATCAATGATTCTCTGTCATTATTGATGTTTCTATCTCTCTCCCTCTCCTTTCCTCTCTGAAATCAATAAATATATATTTAAAAAAATTGAAACCTTGATTTGTAATGATGCTGTGACAACTTTGCTAGGTCTTGGGCTAGGTATTCAGCTACCTTTTGCTTTCTTTGGACAAATAATGGAAGCAGTGTGCTTGGAGAAATCCCATAAAATTTTAGGAGCCTGGTATGAGTCACCAAGCATAAACAGTGCAGCTGTATGAAAGGGAGGTGGTGCCTGAATCAGTGGACTTTGGGGAAGGAGGACAGGAGGGGCCTGCAGAAGGATTTAAAACCATGTTTTTGTTTGATGAGAGCTTATCTGATGTCAGGAGCATAATCCTAGGATTTAAAAGGCTGACTCCCAGGCATCTTAGATAACTATGTGGGTTCTCTTTGTCCTAGTAAGAGACCTGATTTTCAAGAGGTCTCTTTCCTGCATGGAAAACGTGTATGGCTAGGTGGATTGACATGCCTTCCTTGCTTTTACAGGTGCACAGGTATTGGGATTTCTAGGTTTTGGAAGTTTGGCCAGGAAATGTGGACATTTTTATTTTAATTTATTTTTATTTTTTAAAATATATTTTTCTTTTTAAAAAATATTTTTATTGATTTCAGAGAGAGGGAGAGAGACATAGAAACATCAATGATGAGAGAGAATCATTGATTGGCTACCTCTTGCATGCCCTCCCCACTGGGGATTGAGCCCACAACCTGGGCATCCTAATTCATAGGTTGGCACTCAATCACTGAGCCACACTAGCCAGGTGACATTTTACAATAATCCTATATAATAAAGAGGGAATATGCAAATTGACTGTCACTCCACCACAAAGATGGCTGCACCAACAGCTGAGGCCAAGTGCCCATAACGAGCTTTAAGGAGCAATCAGCAGGGACCTGAGGCTGCCCCCCCCCCCCATCCCGTGGAGCTTGACAGGGGACCTCAGGCCGTGCCCCCCGCCCAGCAGGGCTTGACAGGGGACCTCAGGCCATGCCCCCCACCCCGGCACCAGGCCAGGGGACATGAGACCATACCCCACCCTGGTGGGGCTTGTCAGGGCTTGACGGGGGACCTCAGGCCATGCCCCCACTCGTCAGGGCTTGACGGGGGACCTCAGGCCATGCCCCCCACCCCGGCACCAGGCCAGGGGACCTGTGACCATACCCCCATCCTGGTGGGGCTTAACAGGGGACCTCAGGCCGTGCCCCCTACCCCGGCACTGGGCCAGGGGACCTGAGGCTGTGCCCCCCACCCTGGCGGGGCTTAACAGGGAACCTCAAGGTGCGCCCCCCACCCCGGTGCTGGGCCGGGGGGCCTCAGGCTGCATGCCCGCCCTGGAGCCAGGCCAGGGGACCTCAGGCCGCGCCCCCCCACCCTGGCACCAGCCAGGGGACCTGAGGCTGTGCCTCCCTCCCAGCAGGACTTGACGGGGACCTCAAGGTGCACCCCCCACCCTGGTGCTGGGCCAGGGGACCTCAGGCTGTGCCTCCCACCCCAGCGCCAGGCCGGGGGACCTCAGGCCATACCCCCCACCCTGGCGCCAGGCTGGGGGACTGAAGGCCGCTCCCCCTGCCTGGTGGGGCTTGACGGGGGACCTCAGGCCGTGCCTCCCCACCCTGGTGCCAGGCCAGGGGACCTCAGGGTGCGCCCCACCACCCGGTGGGGCTTGACAAGGGTGGGACTGGCTGGTTCTGGATCTAGCCCAATGGGGGTGGCCCGCCCAGGTCTGGGTCTCGCGCACGTGGGTGGGTTGGGACTTGACTCTGGGTCCCATGGTGCACCCCAGACTCTGACAGGAGGAAGATTTTCATATACATTTTACTAATTTTCTTTCATCTCTGACACTTTTATTATAGAGAAAGGGCAAATAGCAATATTAAAATATTTCCTCTAATTCCCTTTTATTATTTATTTATTTATTTAAAAATATATTTTATTGATTTTTTACAGAGAGGAAGGGAGAGGGATAGAGAGTTAGAAACATCGATGAGAGAGAAACATCGATCAGCCGCCTCCTGCACACTCCCCACTGGGGATGTGTCCGCAACCAAGGTACATGCCATTGACCGGAATCGAACCTGGGACCCTTGAGTCTGCAGGCCGACGCTCTATCCACTGAGCCAAACTGGTTAGGGCTAATTCCCTTTTAATGTGCACGAATTTTGTGCACCGGGCCACTAGTAATAATTACAGCAAGCATTTTTTGGAGTACTCTATTGGATCTTATTGAGTCTTGACAATTTATTATCTTCATCTGATAGATGAGGAAACTGAGGTTAAGTAACTTGTCCAAGGTCATTTGCTAATTAAGAGTCCAAGTTTCTTGGCCTGTAGTCCCGTTTTATTTACATCTTCCTCTCTATGGATGCTTTACCCCTCCCCTCACCCTCACCCTGGTTAGAATAAGTCATTTTAATCACAGTATCAAACAGGCAACATTCTGGAAAACCGAACTGAGGTACTGCTGAGAGAAGGGATGGCCTTGTCCCCTCATCCCTGATTCCATTCCTGACCATGCAAATATCCCTTAATTGTAGAAGCCCAGCTCACTACCTTTATCTCTTTCTTGAGGCTTCTGGACGTGGATGGTTTGGGCTGTTTGTCCCATGGAGTGGTGAATGCTGTCCAATGTGCTTTGATGAGTAGGAAATCGGTCATGCTTTGACCTATATGAGAATTACACATCTCCAATTTAGAAAAGCAAGATAGTTGAAGAGGCCACCTTTCATGTCCAGGCTGCATGGTATATGGCGGTAAGAACCAGGATTTGGAGACAGAATGCCTGAGTTTGAGATCCAGCTTCTGTAACTTGTAACTTGGGCATGTGGCTTAAACCTCTTGGGCCTCTCACTGTGGTGTAGGCATTAGAGACACGTCTAGCATGGCAGGTTACTTAACCTGTCTGGATCTGTTTCCACACTCAAGTATAACTGTCTCTCATTCATTGATCATTGGAAGTATCAGTAAATACTACCCTTTCCCTACATTTCCTAATCTGAAATAGGAATAAGAAAACCTAATTCATAAAGTTATAAAAACTTGGTGAACTGTGAAGAGTTGAGTATATGTTACTACTTTTTTTGTTTTATTCCTTTCACAAAATGTTTGTAAAATCTCATGGACCTTGTTTGTTAATTTTTTTTTTTTTAAATATTTTTTATTGATTTTTTACAGAGAGGAAGGGAGAGGGATAGAGAGTTAGAAACATCGATCAGCTGCCTCCTGCACGCCCCCTACTGGGGATGTGCCCGCAACCCAGGTACATGCCCTTGACCAGAATCGAACCTGGAACCCTTCAGTCCGCAGGCCGACGCTCTATCCACTGAGCCAAACCGGTTGGGGCTTGTTTGTTAATTTGTATTTTATCCTTAACTACATCATTAGTGTCTGTAAGAGAAAGATACTAAATTTTCCCCCTCATTTTCACACTTAAGAACATAACAGTACCTGTCCAACTGGTGTGGTTCAGTGGTTGACCGTCAGCCTATGAACCAGGAGGTCACGGTTTGATTTCTGGTCAGGGCATGTGTCCTGGTCCCCGGGTTGTGGGCTTGATCTTCAATGTGGGGGAGGGGGTATGCAGGAGGCAGCCAATGAATGATTTTCTCTCATCATTGATGTTTCTGTCTCTGTCTCCCTCTCCTCTGAAATCAATGAAAACATTTTTTTCTTAAAAAAACATAACAGTACAGTATACTCTTTTTTTAAATATATATTTTTATTAATTTCAGAGAGGAAGGGAAAGGGAGAGAGAGATAGAAACATCAATGATGAGAGAGAATCATTGATCGGTTGCCTCCTGCACGCCCCCTTCTGGGGATCAAGCCTGAAACATGAGCATGTGCCCTTGTTGGGAATTGAACCTGGGACCCTTCAGTCCTGAGTCCGATGCTCTATCCACTGAGCCAAACCGGCTAAGGCAGGACAGTAAAGTCTTAATATCATTAGTGTTTAGATATCCCAAAGGCCTTATTTTTGTTTTTTCATTGTTTTAAATCCTCATCTGAGGATATGCTTTTATTTATTTTAGAGAAAGAGGGGAGAGAGAGAGAGAGAGAAAGAGAGAGAGAGAGAGAAGCTGAGGTCATCTCTAACAAGCACCTGACTACCATGTAAGGGTACTGCTTGTTAGATGCCAGGGGTGCCTGTGAGGAGGAGTTCAAGGCTTACGGAGAAATTGACTCAGAAAGAGGCAATTTCAGTATAGAGTACTGATTGCTGTCTCTCAGAGGACAGGCCAGCCGTCTGTCATGGGAGAATATCGGACTGAGCCCCTGACCCAGTAAGCTCTTCAGGGAACGGCTAATGGTTGAGCCCAGCCCTGAAGGATCAGGCAGAGGAAGCAGCTTGTTTGAGCCAAGCTCTGGAGGTTGGAACTGCAAGGAGTTTGGGCGTGTGGGCTCCAAGAGCAGTAATTAACCATGAGAGCTTATTGTGTGCCAGGCTCTGTGCTAAGTAATTTTTTTCTTTACCACACGTGTATGAAGGTACTGGTACTATCCTTCTTTTACAGATAAGGCTGAGGCTCAGAGAGGAAATGACTTATGTAAAGTCATCTGGAAAATGGTGGAGCTGGGATCTAAATCTCACTCCAGAGTTCTGGCCCATACCTCTATGTGCTACTGCCCCTCTGCTAAGCTTCCCTGCTTCTCTCCTTTTAAGCTCCCATTCAGTTTGGTTTGGTCATAAGGGTTAACTCACTGACAGCCACACTGAGGAGCTTAAACTTAGTTGTGCAGGGAAACTACTAAACTGCTTTTATTTAAATTGAGATGTAATGACATATAACCTGAATTGTTTAATTAATTAATTAATTAACTAAATTTTTTTTTAAACAGCAATTTTTAAAAAAATATATTTTTAGATTTCAGAGAGGAAAGGAGAGGTAGAGAGAGATAGAAATATCAATGATGAGAGAGAATCATCGATCAGCTCCTCCTGCACGCCCCCTACTGGGGGTTGAGCCTGAAACCCAGGCATGTGCCCCTGACTGGAATTGAACCTGGGACCCTTCAGTCCTCAGGCCGATGCTCTATCCACTGAGCCAAACCAGCTAGGGCAATTTATTTTATTTTTAAATATATACATAGTATTTTAATAAAACATACACAATTAAATTAACTTGAAATTAACCAAAGAAGTAACCTGAGCTGTTTTAAACAGAGGCATCTTATGATCAGATTTGTGTTTTAGAAGTATCACTGTAGTAATACTGAGGAACATTAGTAACAGTGTAGTAGTTGACTAGAGTCAGATTACCTGGGTTTAATTCCTTGCTCCAATACTTGCTAGCTTTGTTATTTGAACAGCTTACTTTTTTTCATCTATAAAATAGGAATAATAATAATCCTCATTACGAACCTGTGAGGTAGACACTAAATGACATATGTATGTGTGTTTGTGTGTGTGTATACACACACACACACACACACACACACACATACACATACATACACACACTGAGTGGCCAGATTATTATGACCACCCCATCAGTACTTCGTTGGGCCACCTTTTGCTTTCAATACTGCGGCGATTCTTGGCTCCACGAGATGTTGAAAGGTGATGCGAGGAATCTGACACCATGCCTGATGAATAGCACTGTCCAGTTCTGTGAGATTTGATGGTTGTGGAACCAGCTGCCTGATGGCTCTTTTAACTTCCTCCCACAAATGCTCAATTGGATTGAGATCTGGTGATTGTGGGGGCCACCTAAGCAAGGTAAAGTCTCCCTCATGTTCTTGAAACCACTCCTGCACGACACGAGCACCATGGCATGGCGCATTGTCTTGTTGGAAGAAGCCATCTCCATTGGGATATGCCATCAACATGATAGGATGAACTTGATCAGCAACGATACTTAGGTATGTTGTGCTATTTAGACATTGTTCCACATGAATTAAAGGGCCCAAATCATGCCAGGAAAACATGCCCCAAATCATAACACTGCCCCCACCAGCTTGAAGGGTTGTACTCATGCATGTGGGGTGCATGCTTTCATGCTGCTTTCGCCAAATTCTCATTCTGCCATCTGCATGATGCAACTGGAAACGTGATTCATCAGACCACATGACTTTTTCCAATGCTCGACTGTCGAATCCTTGTGTTCCTGTGCGAATTGGAGACGTTTTATCTTGGTAACTGCAGACAGGAAAGGTGTTTGAACAGGCCTTTGGCTTCCATATCCCATAGGATGCAGTGTACGGCTAATTTGCCTGCAAACATCAGGTGGTCATAATAATCTGGCCACTCAGTGTGTGTGTATATGTATACATATACATATACATATACATGCATATATATATATATATACACACATATATATATATACATCCCACGTTCAAAGGCTGTTAAAATGCGTTGTTTACCCATATCTTCAGAAAAAAATCACTTCTGTTGTGGTAAACAACCTGCTTCCCTATTTATAATGGTCTGGCCCTCTAGCAACTTCAGTGCGAAATTATAGCTAATTTGCCTACAAACGTCAGGTGGTCATAATAATCTGGCCACCCTGTATATGTATTTAGAATAGTGTCTGTCATAAAATAGGCAGTCAGAAGATGTCAGCTTGTAAGACAGTATTGGTTTGAATCTGGGAGGGTGCGTCTGAAGGCTTTGAGCTCCATCATGAGCTGTTGCAGTGTCTGGGTTAGTACAAGGTGTGTGTGTGTGAACTGGGCAACCACCCAGAAATGGGAGAGACTTAGAAGTAGGTATTACAAAATGGTGACAGAATAGGAAGCAAAGGAGATGCCCATGTTTTTAGATTGGCATATTGGCCAGTCTTGGAGCCTTAAACTGTGATGGGGAGACAAGGAGAAGGAACTTGTGAGGGTAAGATGATTAGCTCAGTGAGGTTGAGTAATGTGCCAAAGGTCATTCAGCAAATATATTCTGGAGCCAACCCTGAGCACTAGGCCCTTTGCATTGCTTCTGGGAGGATCATTGATTTAACCAATTCATTCTCAGTATTTTAAAAAATACATATATTTTTATTGATTTCAGAGAGGAAGGGAGAGGGAGAGAGAGAGAAAGAAACATCAATGATGATGGGAGAATCAATGATTGGCTGCCTTCTGCACGCTTCACACTGGAGATCAAGCCTGCAACTGGGGCATATGCCCTGACTGGGAATTGAACTGTGACCTCCTGGTTCATAGGTTGATGCTCAACCGCTGAACCACGCTGGTTGGGTTCATTCTTAGTGTTTCGAAATAGATAAACTCAACCTGTGTTTGCTGTCTGAATTTTAATTGTGGAAAGAAAAGCTAGGTTCTCAGAGAAAGCATTTCAAGTATCTGGGAAGTGTGGGAAATTTTTGGCCTATTTCTTTTCTCTCTTCCTTCTTCCCTGACTCTCCCCTCTCCTTTGCTTTCTTCCTTCGCCCCTCAAGTAAAAGAAGTGAATTCAACTCTTTTAGTGTGACCTGGGAAAGGGCCTGAGGGATGGAAATGATCTTTGCTTTAGACCCAGTGTTCCTTCTATATCCTTGAAACTTGAGGATGGTAGTTCAGAGGCTCTTGCACCTACTGAATCAAATTGTCATTTCCCTAGGATTAAATTGTGCAGTTTTTGGTTTTTAGTTCTGTATATTGGATACCATTTGTTAGCATTTCATAATAATATTGATGGTAATCTTTTGTGTCTAATGTCCTTTTTGTTAGTACTATTTCTATCATATACCATGTTATCACTGATACTATTTAGTGTTTATTGTGCTAAGCACTTGATATCCATTAGCTCACTTATTTAGTCACAATAACCCCAGAAGGTAGAGGTTATCAGTCCCATTTTCTATATGGGCAAACAGAGGGGAGACTAAGTGATTTTTCTCATTTTTACTCAGCCACCAAGGAGTGGAGATAGGATTGGCCAGAATCTGAGTCTAAAACCTGTCTGTGCTGCCATCCCTAAGCACTCCCTGGCCTTCCTCCAAGCTAGAACTTTGGCAGAGTCCCCTTGGAAGCTTCCTCCTATAGATCTATCACTGGACCTGCTGGTATATTGTTTATGCTTTTCTGGAACAGCAGCAAGGGCTTCAGGGGAGTCTCCACCTGGTAGGCTCAGGGCTGTGGGGGTGGGGTAGAGGAGCTGATTCCCACCTGAGGGGCCTTGCCTCTAGGACTTTGCCTCTTCCTCTAGATCAGGGGTGGGGAATCTTTTTTTCTGCCAAGGCCCATCTAATCTAATAATAGACTAACATGGTAATTAACCATACCTTTGCTACGCCTCCCATTGGCTAATCAGCATGATATGCAAATTAACCGCCAACAAAGATGGCAGCTAATTTGCATACTGCAGGCAGATCCCGCTGTGCCACCCAAGCGCTAGATCCTGGCCTGCCCTGTGCGGGGAGGGGCGGGCGGGGCCGGCGGCAGCACGATCTGAGTGGCCTGCACACTCCCTACTGGGGATGTGCCCGCAACCAAGGTACATGCCCTTGACCGGAATCGAACCCAGGACCCTTCAGTCCACAGGCCGATGCTCTATCCCAGCGGTTCTCAACCTGTGGGTCGAGACCCCTTTGGGGGTCGAATGACCCTTTCACAGGGGTCACCTAAGACCATCAGAAAACACATATATAATTACATATTGTTTTTGTGATTAATCACTATGCTTTAATTATGTTCAATTTGTAACAATGAAATTGGGGGTCACCACAACATGAGGAACTGTATTAAAGGGTCACGGCATTAGGAAGGTTGAGAACCACTGCTCTATCCACTGAGCCAAACTGGTTAGGACAGACCTCAGCTTCTTAGAGTCCTTGCTAACAGCCTATCAAAATGGTCCTCCCTCATCACTGGTTCACATCATTTTGTTTTTCCACACAATACTTACCCTGCCAGTACAGTGGGGCCTGGACTTACGAGTTTAATTCGTTCCGTGACGGAGCTCGTAACTCAAATTACTCGTATGTCAAATCATAAAGTGAACGAGTGAGACACGTGATGCTGGGCTGATGTTGTGGCGTTCACTGTGACGTTCACTGCGCCAACTAGCGGTGGGGTATCTGAAGCTGGCTCGTAACCCGAATTTTAGCTCGCAACTCAAAGCAAAAAATTGGCCGAAAAACTCGTTAATCGGGACACTCATAAGTCAAGGCCCCACTGTAATTATCTTCTTTGTGTATGTGTTTATCTTGTTTTTGCTTGCCTTCCCCACTAGAAAACAGGGTTGCGGGTGTTTCATCCTTCCTGTCTCTACCTCTAGTACATAGCAGACACTCAATAACTTGAATAAAGGAGACCTAAAGATTTAAGTATGTCTTTCACTTGAAATGTCCTTCAGTTGAAAGGGAATGGCTTTAAGTTAAAAGACACCCTCAGCTCTGGCCGGTGTGGCTCAGTTGGTTGGGCATCATCCTGTGCACTGAAAGGTTTCCGGTTCAATTCTGCATCAGGGCACATGCCTGGGTTTCAGTTTCGATCCTCACTGGGGAGTGTGCAGGAGGCAGCCGATTGATGTTTCTCTCTGTCTGTCTCCGTCTTTCTCTCCCTCTCCCTTACTTTTTCTCTAAAAATTAATAAAAATCTGCCCTAGCTGGTTTGGCTCAGTGTATAGAGCATCGGCCTGAGGACTAAAGGGTCCCAGGTTCCATTCTGGCCAAGGGCACATGCGGGCTTGATCCCCAGTAGGGGGCGTGCAGGAGGCAGCCGATCAATGATTCTCTCTCATCATTGATGTTTCTGTCTCTCTCTCCTTCTCCCTTCCTCTCTGAAATCAATAAAAATATTTTAAAAAATTTAATAAAAATCTAAAAAAAAAAAAAAGACACCATTCTCCTTGGCTCTGGCTGGGGAGTTCAGTTGGTTAGAGCATCGTCCCAACATGCCAAGGTTTCGGGTTTGATCCCCGGTTAGGACGCATACAAGAGTCAACCAATGAATGTATAAATAAGTGGAACAACAAATCCATTTCTCTCTCTTCCTCTCTCTCCCTTCCTTCCTTCTTTTCTCTCAAAAAAAATGAGTAAATAAAAGACACCATCAACTTTTAAAATTTTTGTTAATCTTCACCTGAGGTATTTTTCCATTGATATTTAGAGAGTGGGAGGGGGGTGGAAAGAGAGAGGAGAGACAGAGAGAGGGAAAGAGAAAGAGAGATAGAGAAAAACATCGATTGGTTGCCTTTCTCATGCGCCCCAACCAGGGTCCAGGATAGAATCTGCAACTCTGCAACTCAGGTATATACCTTGACTGGGAATCGAACCTGAAACCCTTCCGTGCTCTGGCCAACACTCTTAACTACTGAGTGACAACAGACAGGGCACCATCACCCTTTAATGGAAATTGAATGCAAGCCTAGTGGTAAGCAATATTAGGTTATCTCAAAGCCTGATCTGTAGTTTCTGGTGATTAATAGTCTTTCCTCCAGTGTCTCAGAGTTTATTTCCCCTAACCCTGTCTCATAGCTGACTAGTTGAAATGTCTTGTTCCATACTCATCTATCACTTTAATTCTTTATTACTTTGAGCCTTCAGTCCCTTCTCTCAGAGCATGATGGGGTTGCTGAGGGCCGGACTTCCAGTTATCATGGCTACAGTACTCTTTCACTTTTCCCAAAATAAAACCTAGAGTCCTTATCAGTACATCATTAACTGTAAATGAGTTCTGATGCCAAATAGGGGCTTTGCAGATCTTTTCTCAACTACTTATAATAGAGGCCATTAATCCTCATTTGATAAGTTAGGAAGGATAACTCAAAGATGTACCTCATAAACATGTGGTAGTGGTTAAGAATCTGGAGCTGCAAGGCCTAAGTTCAACTCCTGACTCAGTCACTCTCTATATGGGTGTCCCTAATTTTTTTCTGTTCCTTTGTTTACTCACCTTTACAGTGAGGTTTAATAATAGTCCTTACTTCTGTGGTTATAAGGATTACTTGACTTAATATATGAAGAGTTGGCTATTATTACCATTACTAGAGGCTCAGTGCATGAAATTCGTGCATGGTTAGGGTCCCTAGCTGGCTGCCGGCTGGGGCCTTCTGCACACCCCCTACTGGGGATGTGCCCGCAACCAAGGTACATGCTCTTGACCGAAATCGAACCTGGGACTCTTCAGTCCACAGGCCGACGCTCTAGCCACTGAGCCAAACTGGTCAGGGCAACACTATGCCTTTTTTACTTGACAATATATCTTGCAGATGGCTTTTTATATCAGCATGTATAGATTGTCATTATTCTTTTTTTAAGAAATATGTCTTTATTGATTTTAGAGAGTGGAAGGGAGAGGGGTAGAGAGATAGAAACATCAATGAGAGAAAACATTGATCGCTGCCTCCTGCACGCCCTCTACTGGGGATTGAGCCTGCAACCCCAGGCATGAGCCCTGACTGGGAATCAACCAGTGACCTCTTGAGCCACACCAGCCAGGCTGCCATTCGTTTTTAATGAAATAATTACTTTTCATTTACCTGGCTATATGGCCTGACCAGGAATTGAACCCGTGACCTTTTGGTGTAGGGGATAGCAGTGCTCCAACCAACTGAGCAACACTGGCCAACACTGTCATTCTCCACCCCCTCCTACCATTATTCTTTTTGATAGCTGTACAACATTATATTGTATTGATGAACCATAATTCATTTAACTAGGCCTCTTGATGGACATTTTAGCTGCAGAAATTGCAAAGCTATTTTGATCATCCTTATAGGTAATTTGGCAGAGTTTGGGGGGGTGTATCTTTAGGAAAAGTTATTGGCAGTGGGACTGCTGGTTTGCAGGTATGTGCATTTTTGTAGATAGTGCTAAGTTGCCTTTAGAAAAGCTTTTCCAATTTATGCTTCTACCAACAGTATATATGCAACCTCTTTTCTCCTCATCCCTGTAAATGCTGGGTATCCTCCCTATCTGAGTTTTGCCTGAGAAGTGAAAAATTGTTATTTTGATTTGCATTTTCTTTTTTTAATTGAGATACTTTATTATTATTATTTTTAATCCTCACCTGAGGATATTTTTCCATTGATTTTTAGAGAGTGGACGAGAAAGGGAAAGAGAGAGAGAATTATCGATGTGAGAGAAACACATTGATTGGTTGCCTCCTGCATGAGCCCTGACCAGGGCCTGGGCCAGGGAGGAGCCTGCAACTGAGGTACGTGCCTTAGACTGGAATCAAACCCGGGACCTGTCGGTCTGCAGGCCAACGCTCTATCCACTGAGCCAAACTAGCTAGGACTGATTCGCATTTTCTTCATTTAAGGTGAGGTTATGTAGCTATACTATCACATGCTTATTAGACCTTTGTATTATTCCCTTCCTCCTCCCCACTCTAATCTGCCAGTTCTTACACTTTGACTTTTTTGTTCATGGTTTGTATGCACTCTTTGTTAATAAAGGAAGTTAGCTCTTTGTCATATGTGTTGCAGTTATTTTTTCCTAGTTTGTCATTTGTGAAAGTGCCCTTTAAACTGTATTACACAGTGTAAATTTAAAGTTTTCATTATTATCATTGATATAGGTGCATTGACTGTGAATATTGTATTTAAGGAAATAAACTAGGCTCTCTGTCTCCTGTATGGGAGCAGTGGGGCTCCCATTGTTGGGAAATTTGAATGTAAAGGAGTAATTTGAAGTCCTGCCAAGATCTTTAAAATGGAATCTTATATAAATACAGATTGCATCAGATTTTTTTTTCTTAGTTTTCCTCGTCCTATTGAACATATTCCTTTTCCTCTGTTTCTGGAAGCTGGAGATTTTTGGAAGAAAAGCTAAAAAGAATGGATAAATTAAAAGCTATGGAATCTTAGCCCTGTTGTATCTGGAAAAAAATTTGTGTTTAAAATTGAATGTCACCCTAACTGGTTTGGCTCAGTGGATAGAGCGTCAGCCTGCGGACTGAAAGGTCCCAGGTTCGATTCCGGTCAAGGGCATGTACCTTGGTTGCGGGCACATCCCCAGTAGGAGGTGTGCAAGAGGCAGCTGATCGATGTTTCTCTCTCATCAATGTTTCTAGCTATCCCTCTCTCTTCCTCTCTGTAAAAAATCAATAACATATATTAAAAAAAAACAACAACAAAAAACTGAATGTGAGCCCTGACTGGGTGGCTCAGTTGGTTGGATTATCATCTGGTACATCAAAAAGGTTGTGGATTCAATTCCAGGTCAGGGCATACCACCCAGGTTGCAAGTTCAATCCCTGGTTAGGGCGTATAAGGGAGGCAACCAATTGATGTTTCTCACATGGATGTTTCTCTCTTCCTTTTTCTCTCTCTCAAAATCATTAAAATCCTGGCCAGTGTGGTTCAGTTGGTTGTGTATAATCATGTGCACCAAAAGGTTTCTCTTTCTATTTCCAGTCAGGGCACATGCCCAGGTTGTGGGCTCTATCTCCAGTAGGGGGTTGCAGGAGGCAGCCACTCAGATGTTTCACTCTCACATCTATGTTTCTCCCTTCCTCACTTTCTAAAAATCAATACAAAATATTTTGAAAAATCAATAAAAAATATCCTTGGTTGAGGATTAAAAAAATATACCTAAATGTGAGAAGCATCTTATGTAATAAAAAAAAAAATTCCTGCTTCTGTCTTGAACTCTTTTTTATTAGCAGGTGTTGTCAGATTAAATTGAGACTTTCAAATGATTTCCAGGGTATCTCTCCCCTTGCCTTTTGTTAGAGCTTGTTCATCTCTTCTCAGTATTTGTGTTTGTCCTCCTGGCTGGACTGAAGTGAGGACTGAGTTAGATTTCTTGTAGATCTCCCACTGGGCCAACTTCCCCATGGTTCTGAGTGGCGGTTGTTTACTTCATAGTTGATAGTTTCAGTGATGCTGTGAGAGAGCAGCACACACAGGTCTGCTCCCTACGCCGCCATCTTGGTTCTTTTTTCTGAGTTAGATTTCTTATTTCTAATTTCCAGCACAGTGCCTTAATGACAGTACTAATGGTTTGTTGAACGAATGAATGTGAAATGTAAAAACAAACTCTGCCACTCCCAGAGGAGTGGAGGGAAGATTGGGGATTGGAAGTGAAAGGCAGATTAGTCCTTAGTCTTGTTCTGTATAATACCAGAGAGTGAAACTTCAAACAAGTGGGTCAGAGTTAAAATGAACAGGTTTTAATTCATGATAAGGAAAACCTTCTGACAATTCAGCCTCAAGAGGAATTTGTTTTCTTTTTTTTTTTAAAGAAAGAAAAGGAAAGTTTTTAATCTGCATCCCCGGGCGACCCATGAATCCCAAAGACAGGGCCAGTGGATTCGCACCAACAGGGAAGGGGGGTTTCTTTTTATACTGGTGTTTAATGAGGGGCGGGGGCATGAGCTGAGGAAGTTCCCACTGCAGGGGTCGGCAGGGTATTCAGGAAGGAGTCAGTATCTGTGTGGGGGTCATCGTGGATATTAGGGAGGAGCCGGTATCTGTGTCTGGCACGCTGATCTGTTAGAAATTCCAGGGAGGGTCCATTATCTCGTCACGCATCTGCATGCATCTGATCCTGGGCTCCCTCCAACCTAACATCCCGGCCTTTTAGTGATAGGGGATGCCGACTCGGTCTGACTACTTCCAGCTGACCAGGGACGACGGTGTGTGTGTGTGTGTGTGTGTGTGTGTGTGTGTGTGTGTGTGTGTGTGTGTGTGTGTGTGTTTTTTTAAAGGCCAGGTAGGCAGAGGCAAGTCAGAGGGCAGCCGAGTGTAGGGATGGAGCAGGAGCTGATTCACAGTCACCCGTGACAGCTCCGTGATCCGGGAGCGGATGAACTTGAGGAGGCAGGGGGCTAGGAGAAAAAAGACACAGATGAGAATCAGGGGCCCTATCATGGGTAGGACCCAGGTAGCTAAGGGGCTTTGGAACCAGCCGAAAGGAGAGTTGTCCTGGAAGTGTCTTGCATGTAGTTCTTCACTCAGTTTAGTCAGGGTTTGCATGTTTTGCTTCACTATTCCGGACTTGTTGATGTAGTAGCAGCATTCTTTCTGAAGGAATATGCAGGTTCCTCCTTTTTCTGCAGTCAGAAGGTCTAAGGCGCGCTGGTTCTGTAGGGCTACCTGGGCTATTGATGTTACTTGTCGCTGTAGGGAAGCTAAAAAAGGCGGTAGTAGACTCCAGGGCTAACTGGAGCTTGTTATTGAAGTCCTGAGCAGAGACCAAACTGTTCCCAAGGGCCCCCTGGTGAGGCCTATCCAGGTAGTGATACTCACCCCTAATGTGACAGGGAGGAAGGCGGCCCGGTGGGTCCGGGGGCGGGATGGAGGGAGCAACCAGGCGAGCTCTGACTCTTTATACAAGGTTAGTTGGGGAACTACTGTGACCACGAAGCAAGGCCCGGGGTCAGAGGAGGTCATGCTGTTGCTTAAGGTGCTGTTGCACCAAAAGAAGGTACCCGGGCTGGTCTTGGTGAGACTGGCTGCGGTGTGGTTTTGGGTGCAGTTCTAAGTGACTTGTCTCCCAGTTACCGGATTACTGGTCTGGTAGCACATCTGTGGGGGCAGGGTGGGCTCTGGAGTTTCGGGAGGCATCATGGACCTTGAACCTCCACACATAAGCGGGTGGGGGTTGGTGTAGGTTGCCCAGGGCCGGGAGGAGAAGGAGGAGGGGGAGGGCGACTAAGGCGGACCTTAGTGGGGCCCAACACCTCACATTTATAGAAGTCATGCGACTCCGGGGTCCTCTTGAGCCTGGAGAGGTGGTGCCACGACGGGTCGCCAAGCAGCTTGGCCGCTGTGGGGGCTGTGAGGATTACAGTGTGAGGTCCTGTCCACCTAGGCTCCAAGGCTTTTGGATGTAGGTTTTTAAGGAGGACCGAGTCACCAGGGTGAAGGGCTGGTACTCGGGAGTCCTGGTCGGTCGGCTCTGGCTTGGGCAGAAACCTGTCGGTGTGTTCTCGGAGCAGCTGCCTGGGTAAGGACAGATACGGGAGATACGTACCCAGGGGAGGAGGATCAGTAGGGGGACGGTGGTTGAGCAAGAAGGGTCTCCCATATAGGAGTTCAAAAAGGGCTTAACCGTTTGAGTCCCAAGCAGCGCAATCGCGCTGCTGAGATTTTATGTCGAGAAAACATACGATTCGTTTGAGTCCCAGGGGGTATTGAAAAAACACTGTCGAAGAATCCCAAACAGCGCAACCGCACTTTCTCTAAATGAGTACGAAAAGACCCAAACAGCGTGATAGCGCTTGTTTTATTTTATGTCGAGAAATACCAAGCAGCGCGATCGCATGCTTGAGACTCAAACGGTTAAGAAGGTGGGGCTCCTTGGTGTAGCCCAGATTCTGGTCGGGGCCATGGGCAGGAGGTTCAGCCAGGAGCTGTGAATTTCTAGAGAGAGTTTAGTTAGATGGTCCAATACGTTGGAATTGAGTGGCTATGATGAGGGTTCGAGCCAGTGACAGACAAATCCAGCAGGATGTAGAGGAGGAGGGATTGATGTTAGAGAGTAGATAGAAAGTTGTGTTGATGAGGGTGGGCATAGGAGTAGGTCCAGGGTTCGTAAATAGAGAGTGACACTAGAGGATTTCCCATCCCAGACAGTAGAAGGAATTTGTTTTCTTGAGTCGTTGGGAATAATTTAGTCATCTTTATTCATTCACTCCCTTGCTCCCACACTCCTGTATTTCATTTTATTTTATTTTTTAATACATTTTATTGATTTTTTACAGAGAGGAAGGGAGAGGGATAGAGAGTTAGAAACATCGATGAGAGAGAAACATTGATCAGTTGCCTCCTGCACACCCCCTACTGGGGATGTGCCCGCAACCAAGGTACATACATGCCCTTGACTGGAATCGAACCTGGGACCCTTCAGTCCGCAGGCTGACGCTCTATCCACTGAGCCAAACCGGTTAGGGCCACTCCTGTATTTTAATGAAAGGTCTCTGGGGTACCTGGGGCAAGGGAGTTGTGAGATAAAAGTACTAATTCAACTCTGGCTGGTTTTTCTCAGTGGTTAGAGTGATAGCCCACTGACAGAAGGGTCATAGGTTTGATTTCTGGTCAAGGGCATGTACGGGAGGTAACCAGTCAATTTGTGTGTCTCTCATGTTGATGTTTCTCTTTCTCTCTCTTTCTTTCTCTTGCTCTGTCTCTCTTTCTTCCCCTCCTCCCTACCCACCACTCTCTCTAAAACTCAATGGAGCCGTAACCAGTTTGGCTCAGTGGATAGAGCGTCGGCCTGCGGACTGAAAGGTCCCAGATTCGATTCCGGTCAAGGGCATGTACCTTGGTTGTGGGCACATCCCCAGTAGGGGGTGTGCAGGAGACAGCTGATCGATGTTTCTCTCTCATCGATGTTTCTAACTCTCTATCCCTCTCCCTTCCTCTCTGTAAAAACAACAAAAAAAAAACAAAACAAAAAACTCAATGGAAAAAATATCCTCAGGTGAGGATTAAAAAAAAAAAAAGTATTAATTCAGAAATCAAGCAGACCTGGGCTTTTGTTCTGGGGCCTGACACTTGTACCTGAACCTTAGCCAAATTACTTTAAGCCTAAGTTTGTAATAATAGAGTTATTAATAGCTACTAACTATATAGTCCTTATTTTTTTAAAATATATTTTTATTGATTTAGAGAGGAAGGGAGAGGGAGAGAGAGATAGAAACATCAATGATGAGAGAGAATCATTGATTGGTTGCCTCCTGGGGATTGAGCCCAAAACTCAGGCATGTGCCCTCAACTGGAATCGAACCCGGGACACTTCAGTCCATAGGCTGACGCTCTATCCACTGAGCCAAACCAGTTAGGGCAAGTCCTTATTTTTTATACTAGTCCTGTGCTCATTAACCCTCTCACACAACTGCCTGCAAGTAGGTACTATTACCATCACCATCCCCATTTCACTAGCAGCTCAGTGAGTGTTCAGTGCCACTCTGCCTTTCTTCTTGTTTGGCATCACATTTTCACATAGTCTGGGAAGTTAAACTACTTACTAATCTGAATATTACTTGGTATGCATGAGGTCAGAGATGAAAAGATAATTTGTTGTATTTGTTGTGATAATTTGTTGAGGCAAGCCAAATAGGACTTCTATTGATTGGATGTATTTCTATCTGATTTGATATCTTATTTTCTTGGAGAGTATTAGGGAAAGCCAGTCAAATCTCTGACTCCCTTTCCTAGCTTTTTAAATTATAACTATCAACTATTCCTGACTTAGTTTTGTTGTTGTTAATCCTCACCTGAGGATATTTTTTCCATTGATTTTTAGAGGGAGAGAGAAGGAAGGAGAGAAACATCGATATGTCCCACATCGATTGGTTGCTTCCCACACGTGCCTTGACTGGGGCTGGGGATCAAACCTACAATCCAGTAGGTGCCTTTGACTGGGAATCGAACCCAAGACCCTTATGTATATGGCTGATGCTCTAACCATTGAGCACACCTGCCAGGGCATTTCTGACTTAGTTTGATTACTTTGTGTGTTCCCCAATATTTGGCCTTTGGAATGGGCTTGATGGATAGCTCATCCTCACATAACACTTTCTTTTTTCTTACGGATAATTTCTGTTGTGATAAACTATAAATTTAAGAAACTTTAAGAGAAAAAGAACAGTCACCTACAGCCTGTTTTTTTCTTCCAGTTTTTTCCCCTCATGCACATGAGATTTAATGAGTTCAAAGTGGTATAATTTTGTATCCTGCCTTTCCATGTAATATATTGCAAGCAGATTTTTTCTAAGATGTGGTGGTATTACACATCAGATATAAGGATCCACTTCTGTGATTTTTCCACATTCATCCATTGCAAAGATTGTGCTCCTATGAGGCAGATTGGACATTATAGGCTGTTGAGATCTAAAGTTTAGTGGGAGAGCTTCTATCTGTCTCTTTCCCACTCTCTCTAAAAATCAATGGAAAAATATTTTTAGGTGAGGATTAAAAAAAAAAGTTTAGTGGGAGAGAATTTAGTTAGGGGTAGCTTGCTTTATGGAGGTGGCTTGCTCAAATGTCCTGAGAGCTCAAGAGTGGCTCCATCTCCATCAAAACTACCACTAGTGATAGATTTTACTCCTAGAAAATGATCACCAATCCCAGTACCAAAAAGAATTACTCAGGAAAATATAAATTATCAGAATGGACATAAGAAGTAGAAAATATTAATAGATCAAAGAAAATATAAAGAGATCTTTCTTGTCCAGTCTTCCAAAAGTAGGGCCAGAAATCAGTGGATCAGCTTTTGTTTGCTTCATTTGTAGCTCTTAACATTCATAGCAGTCACAGGTTGCAGTTTTCATTTATCTGTTTTCTAAAAATATATTTTTGTTATTGATTTCAGAGACGAAGGGGAGGAAGAGAGAGAGAGAAACGTCAATGATGAAAAGAATCATTAAAAATAGCCGAAACCGGTTTGGCTCGGTGGATGGAGCGTCGGCCTGCGGACTGAGAGGTCCCGGGTTCGGTTCTGGTCAGGGGCGTGTGCCTGGGTTGCGAGCGCGTCCCCGGTGGGAGATGTGCGGGAGGCAGCTGATCCATGTTTCTAACTCTCTATCTCTCTCCCTTCCTCTCTGTAAAAAGTCAATAAAATATATTAAAAAAAAAAAAAGAATCATTAAAAATATATAATGATGTGAGAGAATCATTGATTGGCTGTCTCCTGCATGCCCCCTATCTGGGATTGAGCCCGAAACCAGAGCATGTACTCTGACCGGGAATCTCCTGGTTCATAGGTCGACACTCAACCACTGGGCTTCACTGGCCGGGTTCATTTACCTGTTTGCTGGCTACATGTTTGTCCTTCAATGGATTGGAGGCTTCATGAGGGCAGGCACTCTGTCTCTCTGTCTTCACTGTTTTCCTAAATAGTCTGTCTGCAGATATTTGGTGACTGTATCAGCAAATGGTTAAATTTAACCCTGAGAGTTGCTTTCTTGGAGTTCTGAGAGATGCCCTTTTATATGTAAGTCCTTTTCTCTTCACAGTTCCAGAGATTACAAGGTGCTGCATAAAGGAGGAGGAACCAGTGGAGGGCACACCTGTGTTAGGATGAGGGCAGGAGTGAAAGAGGGGGCAGACAGGGTTTCCTGGAGCTTTGTGTTTTGAATAATGCCTGTTTTTTCTTTATGTGTAGTGAGTGATACTACACTCTGGGCATACTTTGCCTAAGTTTCATAAATATTTAATTGGCTTTTTCAGGAGAATAAAGGCAGCCCCGTTGATGACTGAAAATGACAAAGCATCCACCTAACAGACGAGGAATCAGCTTTGAAGTGGGAGCCCAGTTGGAAGCCCGGGACCGATTAAAAAACTGGTATTTTTATATTTTTTCATTAATTAAATCCCTTCAGTAAAGGACTTTTGACAGCACTGATAACGAGGGGTAGCCTGGGATTTTCTGTAGTGTTTTCCTGCTCCCTGACTCTTGGAAGGTGGAAGGAGACAAGTCTAGAGTGATGGGAATGTCGTTTCTCTTTGGTTCAGGGACTCCTGTGTTAGGGGGACCATTCTGTTACCTCTAGTTTTTTTTTAAATTTAATTTCTTCTATTTATTGATTAGAGAGAGAGAGAGAGAGAGAGAGAGGGAGAGAAACATTGATTTGTTCCACTTATTTATGCATTCATTGGTTGACTCTTTTATGTTCTTGGTCATGACCTGGGGTTGAACCCAAAACCTTGGGGTATTGGGACGGTGCTCTAACCAACTAGGCTACCCAGCCAGGGCCGTGACCTCTTGTTTATACTTGTTTACCCTTTCTGCCTCTTCATCTGAAAAGAGTTATGAGAAAAAGAAGCATGAGTGGCTATAGGGAAGGGAAGAGTTAATAGTGGCAGCTCTTTTGCTCCTGGCTGCCTGTCTGGAAGAGGAGAAGAGAGAAAGGTCAGGAATGGAAGAGTGAAGAAAAGGGGTTAGATTAGAACAGGTCTTGTGTTGTGAACAACCCCCTGCTGTTTTCTGGGTGTGTTGTATGGTTGAAATTTAATTGTCATAATTTAGGGGTGATTAGATTCAGAAGCTGAGGGGTTGTATTCTTTGTCATTGACATCTGACCTCTGGCTGGTAATTAGCTGCTTTGAGCATCAGCTTCATCTATAATTGTAAGTAATAGTTGTATTGACCTCACAGAATTTTGTCTGGGAATGAAATTAGGGGATATGTAGGGAAAGGCTTTGTAAAGTATAAAATGACAATGGTTGTTGAGGACATTCTACAATTTCCTAGAATGTGAAGGTAGGGATTTCAGAACTCAAACCTTTCTGAGTTAAAAAAAAATTTTTTTAAAGGAAAATTTACTCTTTTTCCCCTCCGCTGATTAAAAAATAACGTTTTTATTGATTTTAGAGAGAGAGAGGAAGGGAGAGGGAGAGCGAGATGAGAACATCGATGAAAGAGAAACATCATTTGGCTGCCTCCTACAGGCCCCTGATTTGGGAATTGAACCTGCAACCTGTTGGTGCATGGGTCAGCACCCAACCACTGAGTCACACTGGCTGGACCCTTTCTGAGTTTTTATAAGAAAGAGTGTAGGCTTCCCCCCACCCCTTTTTTTAAAAAAAATATTCTTATTGATTTCAGAGAAGAAGGGAAAGGGAGAGAGAGAGAGAGAAACATCAATGATGAGAGAGAATCATTGATCAGCTGCCTCCAGCGTGCCCCCCAGTGGGGATTGAGCTGGCAACCTGGGCATGTACCCTGTCCAGGAATTGAACCATGACCTCCTGGTTAATAGGTTGACGCTCAACCACTGAAACACTGATGCCAGGCTGTAATTTATATTTTTGCCTTTCTTTTATATTAAAAATCTTTGTTCCTAATCACACTAACATATTGACCTGTTTGACTTATTCTGTGTTGTACACAAAATAATTTCAAAGTTAAATACCAATATTAGCCGAAACCGGTTTGGCTCAGTGGATAGAGCGTCGGCCTGCGGACTGAAAGGTCCCGGGTTCGATTCCAGTCAAGGGCACGTACTTGGGTTGCAGGCACATCCCCAGTAGGAGATGTGCAGGAGGCAGCTGATCGATGTTTCTCTCTCATCGATGTTTCTAACTCTCTATCTCTCTCCCTTCCTCTCTGTAAAAAATCAATAAAATATATTTAAAAAAAAAATACCAATATTACTACTAACAAATCTGCATGAGGTTGAAGATTTTCTTGGCATTTAAAAAAATACAGATCATCTAAGGATAAATTATATTTAATTTGTAACAAATTTCTATATTTAATTTATAAGTTAAATAGTATTTCAAGATAAATAATGTGAGTTCCTTTTTAAAACTCTTACAGTATAATTTTATTTCTACTTTTTTTAAACGTATATTTTTATTGATTTCAGACAGAAGGGAGAGGGAGAGAGAGAGATAGAAACATCAATGATGAGAGAATCATCCATCCGCTGCCTCCTGCACACCTCACACTGGGGATTGAGCTGCAACCTGGGCATAAGCCCCGTTCATAAATCTAACCCATGACCTCCTGGTTCATAGGTCAACGCTCGACCACTAGCCATGCCCTCCAAGCTCTACTTTTTTTTTCTTTTTTTAAAACAGATTTCTGCATTCATTTTGGGGCACAGAATCTACATATTTTTATTTATTTTTAAAATATGTTTTTGTAGGTTTTAGAAAGAGAGAGGAGTGGAGAGGGAGAGAGAGACATTGATGGGCTGCCTCCTGGAACCCCCCCACTGGGGATGAAGGCCCAAACCCTGGTATGTGCCCTGATTGGAAGTCTGCGGACCTCTGAGTGCATGGGATGACGCTCAACCAACTGAGCCACACTGGCCAGGGCTACCTTTAACATCATTTTTAATATACATATAATAATATTCCTCCCCCTTTTTAAAAAAAATATATTTTATAGATTTTTCACAGAGAGGAAGGGAGAGGGATAGAGAGTTAGAAACATCGATGAGAGAGAGAAACATCGATCAGCTGCCTCCTGCACACCTCCCACTGGGGATGTGCACGCAACCAAGGTACATGCCCTTGACTGGAATCGAACCTGGGACCCTTCAGTCCGCAGACCGACGCTCTATCCACTGAGCCAAACTAGTCAGGGCTTCCCCCTTTTTTTGATGTACACACCTATGAGTTTTAACACATATCTAGATTCTTGTAAACATCAACACTAACAGGAGACAGAACACTTCAAAGAATTATCTCATGCTATACCTTTTCCAGTTTATAAATTACTTGATTTGATTTTTTTTTGTACTTGTTTTTCTTCCCCACAAGACTGCAGGCTTAGTGAGTGCTAGTGTGTTAGATTGGATTCTCCCAAGAAGCTATGCAATTGATTTATTTGGAAATCACCTGTAGGAGGAAATGGGGAGTGAGGTGAAGAGACTGGGAGAGCTATCAGATTGTCTTGCTTAGTCTGACCCCTGTGGAGGAGAGAGAAGTAAGGTGGGAAGTTTTAGACTGCAGTGCAATTCTCAGAAAATTTTGGCGAAGGAGATGAGGAGAGTCCACAAGCTGAAATGCAAAAATTGAACTGGAATGCGTGATGTTCCTCTGGGCAGGATGATTCCTGGGTCCTTGTCTAGTGGAGTCGAGAATGAAACCATGGACAAAAGATGGTATAATGAAAGATGGAAATTTATTGAGAAATAAGCACAGACTCCCACATGGGGAGTGGGAGAGAGTCCCACTAAGTCCCTTTTTTGCAGGGTTTATAAAGGCTGCAGTTCTTTTAGCCCTGACATCCCATCTCTGATTGGTCACTATCCCCTCTGATTTGGTCACTATAGCAACTTCAGAGCTCAAACCTCACAGCGAGGTATGTGAGGTTCTCTTCTCCCTTGTTTTTCTATTCCCTTTGGGCTTTCCTCTTCCCTCTCTGAATGAGGGGCTTCCTTCCCTTTATTCTGTAAATGTATACCTTCTGCAGCTCTCAGCTCCCTTTTTTTATGGAAATGTACCTTCTGCAGCTCTGTAGCCCTGTGCTTTTTCTATGGACTCCTTAATTCCTAAAACCTGCCTATTTTACCCTTAAAAACTCCTTTCAAACCCAAAGATGTCAAGAGTCTTGTCTCCCAAAAAGTCTTGTCTTAGTATTTCTACTTAACCATTGGCTAGGAGAAATCACAGAGATGGTGATTGGTTTAGAGGTGTTGCAGCTGCAATCAGGTACTAACCACTTGATAAGGATGTGATAGGTGTATTTTTTTCTCCTCTGATTTTTATTTAGATACTGCTATTTATAAATCACTGTTATACATCCAAGGAATCATATAGAAAGTGTATACAATAATTTCTGTTCTTAAAGAATTCCTAATTCTAATATAAAGGAAGAAATCTGTTCAAACAGATCAATACCAACAACAACAAAAGCTGCCTAATGAACATTCAAACAGAAAATATTATGGAACAGGGAACCTCCTGGACTTGGAAGATTTCTTTTTGGGTCCATAATTCATAGGTACTTATTTAATACCTACTAGTAGCCCTGTGCAAGAATCCGTGCGCCAGTAGCTCGCTGCTGCGCCTCCTGTAGCTCCCCCTGCCCCTCTTCCC
>NW_005871108.1:5501682-5581699 GCF_000147115.1 Myotis lucifugus
CCCCCCTCATAGCTTGCTGCCCTGCCCCCTCTTGTAGCTCTCCACCACCCGCTTGTAGCCAGTAGCTCCCTGCCCCACCCTCCTGCTGATCCGATCGTTATGCTTCACAGTGTAATGACCATTTGCATATTACATCTTTATTGTATAGGATTATATGCCAGGTTGTGTGCAGACTTCAAGCTCTTCCCACTTTCCGAGTGATACCTTCTTGGGAATGGGGTCATCAGAGCCTTGGAGAGGCTGCGTTCATCTAATAAAGGGAGATGAAAATAACTTCACACTCTGTAATGAAGAGGCTGCTCCAGATATTTATACATTGAGCAGGGGTGAAGTAGCATGTAGGGGCTATCAAGGTCTCTCATTTTCAATGAAATGCTGAGCCCCAAGAACAGTTTACCTCAAACAATAACTTCCTCCTAATCTCAGCAGATACCCCCAGTCTATGAAACTATAGAATTTAACGGGGGTAGAGATTGAATGTAATATGTTTTTTACAAGCCTCTTCAATTGATAGGATTTCTAGTTTCATTTCTTACTGTCTCTTCAAATGGGGTTCCTCCAAGCAGGAGTTGTGTGCTCAAGGGCAGAAATTCCTCCATTGTTATGCAAAAACAATAATGTTGATTTGCTGACTGAACTCTGACTTACAGTGAAGTGGAGAAATATGATAAGTGTATTTTGATGGCAGCCACAGGTGGACTATCTATTTTGTTCACTGATATATCTCCAGTGCCTCAAAATTGCATATGGTGGGCTCTGGCTGGATAGCTCAGTTGGTTAGAGCACTGTTCTATGCCAAGGTTGCAGGTTTCAGTCAGGGCACATACAAGAAGCAACCAATGAATCCATAATAAGTGGAACAACAAATCAGTATTTCTCTCTCTCTTAAATAAATCAGTCAAAAAAATTTGCACATGGTGTATAATAGGTACTCAATAAAATATTTGTGAGCTTCGTTCCATGATTTTAGGAAAACATTTTCCAACGTTTTTTTGATTGCTTACATCTTAAGCCTGAGAGAAAATGTTTCCTTTTTAAATATTGCAGAATTATAGAATAGTTATGTAAAGGACTGACTCTGTGTCAGGCTGTTATTCAGCTTCTCCATCAAATCTTCTCAACAAGCTATTAGGTTGTTTATTATTTTAATTTTACAAATGAAGGAAGAAACCGAGGTTCACAGATAAATTTGTCCCAAATTTTATAGCTGGTGAGTGGTAGAGATGGGATTTGTACCCCTGATGATCTGACTCCAAAGGCTGCCATGCCTACCAAGGGATTCCTTTTTCTAGGTGCTCTTCCATATTTTCCTGATTTGCTGCTAGTTACAAAACAAACAAAAAACCCCACAAGGTTGAAAGGATTAAAGTATTTTTCAAAATCCATGTGACAGTAGAAGTAAATGGAGATACAAATGTGACCCAGAGTGAGTGAGTACATGGGATTCATGTTTATATCTTTGATGTCTTTATTGCTTATACAGAATCCTAGCTTTTCTCTCCTCATCTTTGTATACTGTTGTAACAGGATACAGAACGCCTAATATTATACTTCTGTTAAACTAACAATAGCAGTGGCAGCTAACATTTAATCAGCATGATGCTGATTGCTTTAATTGCTTTACTTGAGCTTTCTCATTTAAACCCTGTCATAGCAATCACTATTGCTGTGACAAACCCCCATACCAAACCCATTTGGACCTGAAGCACAGAGGTAAAATGACTTGTTCAAGGCACAAATTAGTTACTAATGAGTCTAAGACTTACTTAGTTCTCCTTGATGACAGTGTTCTGTGTATCTTTCAGAATTTATTTGTAAATCAATCAAGCCAACTTTTCTTACATTATAGGATCTCAAAGAAATCATGTAATTAGGATTTTAATTTTTAAAAAAAAATATATTTTATTGATTTTTTACAGAGAGGAAGGAAGAGAGATAGAGAGTTAGAAACATCGATGAGAGAGAAACATCGATCAGCTGCCTCCTGCACATCTCCTACTGGGGATGTGCCCGCAACCCAGGTACATGCCCTTGACTGGTATCGAACCCGGGACCTTTCAGTCCGCAGGCCGACACTCTATCCACTGAGCCAAACCGTTTTCGGCATAGGATTTTAATTTTTTAAAGGGAGTTTGTAAAATATAAATTTGGATTTTCCATGGAGATCATTAATTCTCAAAGCAGTTTATCTCACCAAACAGACTGTGGATAGTGATAAGAATCGTGCTCTAATTTTGGACCTACCACTTGGGGGGAACTTTCTATATATCCTTTTCCTATTCTATCTATAGGCAGAGTAATCCTGCCTGCCCTCTTTATCTCCAGGGTTCTGTAGGTGAACTGTCTAACATATGAGAAGCTACAGTTTCCTATTAATGATGCTTGATGAATAGAATGGAAGCTGCTTGTTCTGGAGCCTTCTTTGCCTCCTTCCTGTCATCTGTCAGGAGCACACCATCTGCCCTGAACAGTAGGCCTGGCCTTCCCTGTTCTTGATCTGAACATAGTGGTGAAAAAAGCTCCTTCTGTCTGTTGCTTTCCTGACTCTTTGGTACATTTCCACTACTTTGTTTCCATTTAAGTTGATCATAATCGCCTTCTATTTCTTTTGCAAAGGATTTTAAAATCTGAGTTTCATAATGTCCTTAGCTCTCTTTTCTATTTCTTTTTCATTAGGTTTATTTGCACCAGTCAAGTCTGAGTTCCTGGTTCATACTTCTTCACTTCTTATATCGTCTTTCCCCCGCAGTAGTCTTTTATTTCTGAGCTCTCCACATACATGAGTATCTGCTGTGAGTCAGGCATATAGGCACTATGGAAATGAAGAAAAACTTAGAGGCCAGTGGAGTATTTGGCTTTGGCTTTTAGCATTGCCAGCCAAGGACTGTTAATCATATAGTCCCATGCTTATATTTGTAGTAATAATAGCTCACAGTTAGTGATTTACTCTGTGCCAGGCATCTAAAGGCTTTACATGTTAAACCCCATTTAATTCTCACAACACTATGAGGTGGTACTTCTATTATTACCAATTTATATATTAGGAAACAGAGGCACAGAACAGTTAAGTAAATTGCCCAACTAATAATTAGCGGGTTTGAGATTTGAATTCAGGTAATCTGTCTTTTGAGCATGACAAGATATGGCTTTGATGCCCATGTTGTGTTCTATACCAAGGATGGATTATAAAGTCCCAGGAATTAATTATATCATGAGGTGATGTTTACCCATGTAAACATCCTGGGGGAAGAACAATTAATTTCACGTGGGAATTTCAGAAGGCTTCCCAAAGGTGACTTGACACCAAGTCATTCATTCAGTGCTAGATGATGCTAGAGATAGAGTATTGGTTAGGATAGACATAGACCCTGTTCTTTAGGAGCTGACATTTCAGTGGAGATAGATAGACCAGAAACAAACCTGTAAGGTTAGGTGCTGAGGGGAATAAGTACTGATAAGTAGATAGAGAGTGACACTGTGTATGAGGGGTGGCTTTTTCTTTTTTTGGTGTTTTTTTTTTTTTTTTAATATAGAGGGTATGTAAGGATGGTCTGTCTGACAAGGAGACATTTGAGTGGAGATCTGAAGTGAGGGAGTGATCCAGGTTAGGGAAAGAAACTTCCAAGCAGAGGCAGCCAAGGCACAGAATGTCCAAGCAATAGAAGGAGGATAAGGAGTAAAGGGTTAGAGGTAGAAGAGGAGTCCTCAAATGTCAGAAGCCAAATCGGCTGTAATAGAGGGTTTGGACTTTATTTTAAATGTAATAGGAAGTCATGAAAGATTTTAAACAGGAAAGTGACATGATCTGATTTCAGTTACTAAAAGTGGTTGTGGTTATTTGTGTGTAGAATATGCTGTAGGCAGGCATGGGCAGAAATAGGGAGTATAGTAAGGAATCTTTTGTAGTCCAAATTAAAGGTGGATTAAACTAAAAAGCAGTGGTAGAGATGATGAAAATGATCAGAGTTTGGGTATTTTTTTGAAGATACAGTTAACAGATTTACTGATGTTGGGAGAGATAGAGAAGAGTTAAGGATGACTCCAGGGGCTTTTGATCTAAGTACTAGAAGAATTACTATTTGCTAGTAATGGGAAAATTAGCAGTTTGGTTTTGCATATATTAAATATAGGATTCCTTTTATTTTTTTAAGGTATATTTTTATTAATTTCAGAGAGGAAGGGAGAGGGAGAGAGAGGTAGAAACGTCAATGATGAGAGAGAATCATCAATTGGCTGTCTCGAGCCAGCAACCCGGGCACATGCCCTGACTGGGAGTCGAATCGTGACTTCCTGGTGCATAAATTGATGCTCAATCATTGAGCCACGCCGGCTGGGTAGTATGGGATTCCTTTTAGATAACCAAGTGGAGATGTTGAGCAGATGGTTAAATGACTGAGTCAAGCATTCATGAGCTCTGGGTTAGAGATATAAATTTGGGAATTGGCAGTGAGTATATGGGATTAAAAGAAAAAGATCTATGTTGAAGAGCAGCTTTAGATTCACAGTAAAACTGAGCAGAAAATAGAATTCCCATCCCTTGCCCTCACACATACATAGCCTTCCCCACTATCAACATCCTTCACCAAAGTGGTACCTTTGTTATAATCAATGAACCTATATTGACACGTCATCATCATCCAAAGTCCATAGTTTACATTAGGAGTTCACTTTTGGTGTATATTGTCTGGGTTTTGACAAATGTGTAAAGACATGTATCCACTATATATATATATATATACACACACACACACACACACACACACACACACACACACACAGAATAGTTTCACTGCCCTAAAATTCCTCTGTGATTTGCCTCTTTCCCTAACCTCTGGCAATCACTGATCTTTTTACTATCTCTATATTTTTGTCTTTTCCATAATGTCATCTAATTGGACATACATATATATTATGTAGCCATTTTGGTTTGGGTTCTTTCATTTAGTACTATTCATTTAAGATTTCTTCATGTCTTTTCATGGCTTGATAGCTCATTTCTTTTTGGTCCTAAATAGTATTTTTTTGTCTCATATATCACTGTTTATCCATTCACCTACTGAATGACATTTGGTTGCTTCCAAGTTTTGGTAACTAGGAATAAAGCTGCTATAAACATCTGTGTGCAGGTTTTTATGTGGACTTAAGTTTTCAACGCGTTTGGGTAAATACTAAGCAATGTGATTGCTGAATCCTATGGTAAAAGTATGTTTAGTTCTGTAAGAAACTGCTAAACTGTCTTTCAAAGTGGCTGTACCATTTTGCATTCCCACCATCTATGAATGTGATTTCCTATTGCTCCACATTCTCACCAGTATTTGGTGTTATCAGTATTTTGAATTTTGGCCATTATAATAGGTATGCAGTGGTCTTTCATTGTTATTTAAATTTGCAGTTTCCTACCCTGCCCAGTTTGCTCAGTGGTTTGGTCAGCCCACCTACTGAAGGGTTTCCAGTTCAATTCCCAGTCAAGGGCATGTACCTTGTTGCAGGTTCTCCAGCTCCAGTAGGGGCGTGTGTGGGAGACAAACTAGTGGATGTGTCTCTCTCACATCGATGTTTCTATTTCTCTCTCCCCACTCCTCCTACCCTTCCAATCTCCCTAGAACAGTAGTTCTCAACCTTCTGGCCCTTTAAATACAGTTCCTCATGTTGTGACCCAACCATAACATTATTTTCGTTGCTACTTCATAACTGTAATGTTGCTACTGTTATGAATCGTAATGTAAATATCTGATATGCAGGATGGTCTTAGGTGACCCCTGTGAAAGGGTCGTGACCCACAGGTTGAGAACCGCTGCTCTAGAAACTGATGGAGAAAATATCCTCTGGTGAGGATTTAAATAAATAAATAAATAAATAAACAAACAAACAAATAAATAAATTTGCACTTTCCTAGTGAAATATGATGTTGACTATCTTTTTTTTAAATGTTGAATATCTTTTCATATATTTATTTGCCATCTGTATATTTTCTTTGGTGAGGTGTCTATTAATGTCTTTTGCCCATTTTTTCATTGTTTGGTGTTGTTGGTTGCTTTCTTTTTGTTGAAGTTTTAAGAGTTCTTTGTATATTTTGGATAAGAGTTTTTAAAATCAGAAGTATCTTTTACAAGTATTGCATATGGGATTTAAGGCCATGAGACTGGATGAGCTCATTTAGGGCTGCACTGTCCAAAAAACCATATTGGAGGGAGGAGATATAGAAAGTTTCCATTGAGAAGGTTCTATTGAACAGGAGTCAGTTTACATAAAAAAGAAGACAGAGCCCTAGAGCCTTCTTGTATTTAGACATTAGCAGATGAAAAGGAACCAGCAAAAGAGGCTTGGAAGGAGTGACAATTGAGGTAGGAGGGAATCCATGAGGAGGGTGTCCACAGGCCAGTTGAGAAAAGTGTTCCAAGGAGCAGGGAGTAATCACTTCAGTCTTGTGATGCTGATGGGTCAAGTAAGATGAGGATTGAGTGACAGTTGATTTGGTAATATCAAGGTTATGAATGACCTTGACAAGAGTTGTTTTAATGGAGCTGTGGGGACAATAATAGCCTGATTGGCATGAGTGCAAGGAAAAAAGGGGTGAGGAGAGACTGTAGAGTGGTACACAAGAGGAATTGGCTATTGATGGGAGCATATAGTTCATTTATTATAAAGGGAAGGGGGAAGCTGGGTATAGGTAGAGATGAAGGTTGACTGGTAGAGTTGGTGATGAGAGAATGTGTTTTTGTATTTTTAAATTGAAGTATAATTTACATAGTTGTAAAATCACTCTTTTCATGGACAGTTCTTTGAGGCTTGCCTAACTCATACAGTCATGTATGTACCACCACAATAAAAATGTAGAGCACTTTTAAAAATATACATTTTTATTGATTTTTAGAGACAGAGGAAAGGAGAAGGAGAGAGAGAGATAGGGAGATAGAAACATTGATGATCAGTTGGCTGCCTCCTGTACAGCCCCCATTGGGGATGGAGCCTGCAACTCAGGCATGTGCCCTGACTGGGAATTGAACCGTGACCTCCTTGTTCATAGATCAATGCTCAACCATTGAGCCATACTGGCCAGGCAGTTTGTGCCCTTTTGACATACTTCCATCATCATTGTGTGTGTTTAACACTTTCTTCTGGCACTACAAAATATTCCAGCCTCATCGTCTATATTTCCTGCCCTAGCCTTAGAATCAGCCATTTCTCCAAAGAGTCCTGGTTCTTTATTTTAAAAAATTATTTTTTAATTATAGTTGACATACAGTATTCTATTAATTTTAGGTGTACACCATAGTGATTAGTCATTAATATACTTTACAAAATGATTGCCACAGTAAATCTAGTAACCACCTGTCACCATACATAATTATTATGTTATTATTGACTATATTTCCTATGCTGTATATTACATCCCTGGGACTTACTCTATAGCTGGCAGTTTGTATTTCTTAGTCCTTTTCACCTTTTTTGCTCACCTTCCCTATCTGTTTATGGTTCCTTTTACTGGAAAATAGTTTTAGACACTGAGATCTGGGTGCTGGGTGTGCTCTTGCTACTGAAGGATTGTTGCTTCTAGATCCTGAATTATTTATTTATTGATTGATTGATTAAAAGATAGTATCTGTATTGTTTTTCTCTCATTACAATAGTAAAATGTACTTTTAAAAAATATATTTTATTGATTTTAGAGAGGAAGGGAGAGAGAAAGAGAGATAAAAACATCAGTGATGAGAGAGAATCATTGATTGGCTGCCTCCTGCACTCCCCCTATTGGGGATTAAGCCCGCAACCCAGGCATGTGCCCTTGGCCGGAATCGAACCTGGGACCCTTCAGTCTGCAGGCTGACGCTCTATTCATTGAGCCACACCAATTAAGGCATACTTGTTTTTTTAAAAAAAAAACACAAAAAACCGTCAAATGTCACAAAACTCAATAGACCAAAACCTTTAAAGCCCCCTTGGAGCCAACCTCCTTGGCTCCGGTCTTCCACTTCATCATCTGGCCCAGGGATCCTCAAACTTTTTAAACAGGGGGCCAGTTCACTGTCCCTCAGACCGTTGGAGGGCCGGACTATAGTTTAAAAAAAAAAACTAGTCGGCTGCTAAGCAACAGGCAGCGGAGGCAAAAACACCCGGCGGGCCGGATAAATGTTTTCGGTGGGCCGCATGTGGCCCGCGGGCCGTAGTTTGAGGACCCCTGATCTGGCCCATCAGCTTATCTTGTCAGATCAACCTGCAAAATCTATCTTGACTCCTATACTGGCTGTCACCTTCACCCTATCTCCCTGGCCCAGGTCCCCCAGCATGATCTTCTGGACCCTGGCAATAGCCATCTAACTGGTCTGCATCCTGCTGGACTGTGACTCCTCCTCAGACTTTTTTACCCTCCGCAGCCACTGGTAGGCCCTGAATTTAAAAACACACACACTTTTATGATATTCATTTTCATGACAGTTTGCAGTTATATGGCATTGAATTAGGAAGAGAGCAAAGATGCTATTCTTTTAAAAATGTTATTTAAAGAATATTTTTTCTTTTATTTAAGGAAAAGGGAGAGAGAAATAGAAACATCAGTGATGAGAGAGAATAATTGATTGGCTGCCTCCTGCACAACCCCCACTGAGGATCGCAACCTGGGTATTTGCTCTTGACCGGAATCGAACCCAGGACCCTTCAGTCTGCAGGCAGATGCTCTACCCACTGAGCCAACCGCTAGGGCAAAAACATTTTTTCTTGATGTTTAGAGAGATAGTAAGGGGAAGAGAGAAACATTGATGTGAGAGCACAACATTGGTCAGCTGCCTCCTGCACGTCTCCTAATGCGATCGAGTATGCAACCCGGGCATGTGCCCTGACCGACAGCCTTTCGGTGCGTGGGAAAATGCCCAACCAACTGAGCCACAATGGCCAGAGCGAAACTTAATTTTTGAAAAACCTTTTATTGAGGTCAGAATGTACAGATCTTAAGTGTGTAACTTGATGAACTTTAGTCATGTATACACCTGTGTAACCACCACCCAAATCAAGATATAGACACTTTGGGTACATCAGAAGACCTTTTTTCCCCCCATTCCCAGTTACACAAGCCCCCTCAGTCCCCAAGGGAACCACTATTTGTGGCCATGAATTTAAAGTGAGACCTATCAGCATGTTGAATGTATTTTCCAGCCATAATCAGTTGTCTAGGTGTAGTAGTGGAGAATATCTTCAGTCTGATTTACCTAGTGTTGGGGTTTACCCAGGCAGGTATGATGAGGGAGAGAGGGGTCAGGGAATTGTGTGTCTATGCAAGGAAGTGAGATTAAAGATAAGATTTCCAGGATGAGCCCTCGCTGGTGTGGTTCAGTGGTTAGAGTGTTGGCCCTCGTACCTAAGGATTTCGGGTTTGATTTCCAGTCAAGAGCATGTACATAGGTTACAGGTTTGGTCCCCAGCCCTGGTAGGAGCACATGCTGGAGGCAACCAATAGATGTGTTTCTCTCACATCGAAGTTTCTCTCTCTCTTTGCTTCTCCTTCCCTCGCTTCCACTCTTTCTAAAAATCAATGGAAAAAATATCCTCAGGTGAGGATTAAGGGGGGAAAAAAGATTTCCAGGATGAGAGTGAGGGTCAGAGCAACCAGAAGGAACAACTTGAGCAAAAGTACTCAGGACTCAAAAACATGGTGTATTCTTAGACTCTGGAGAGGGACCAGATCAGGAGGGGTGGGAGATTGGGCTAAAAAGGGAGATTTTAAGCAGGAGAGAGACAGGGTCAGGTCTCTTGTAGAACCAGAAAAGTGGTATTGATTCAGTCACCAAGTATTTATTGCATGTCTCTGTATCAGACTCTTGGCCAGTACTAATAGAGGGGTATAGAGGTTGCCTGATGTCAGTTGTTGGTGAGAAATGATTGTGGTAAAGAGGAGAAATGAATTCAAGACATTTCCTGAGTTAGAAGTGTCAGATGTTGATTAATGGAAGTGGTGAAGGGATAAGGAGAGAGTTAAGGCATCAGAACAGCACAGTTTTTCTGCAGCTTAATAGTTAGCCCTTTGTTTGTCATTAAATACAACTTTCATCCCCATCCCCTCTCCAACAAAGGCTAAGGATGGCTTAGAATGTTATTTTTGTGCATAGAAGTCTTTTTGCTTTTGGTGTGTGCTCTGAATCAGGAATGGAGGCACACTCTAATTTCTGCCATATGTTTGCAGAAAAGCTATTTATATAGGGAAGAATCTGGAAGCAGCCTGAGTGTCCAACCCATGGGGGAAAAGTTTAGGCAAATTCTGGGCTGGCCATCAAGTACACTATTAGGTGGTTAAGATAAAATACACCTGTGTGGATGTGCATCACTTATAAAAAGATTCCCAGGTGATTCTAATGTGCAGCCAAGGTTGAGAACCACTGGTTTAGAGTCAGGTTTGGATACTGACTTTGGTTACCTCTTCCTAGTTACTCTATTTGAACCTCCATTTGCACAAATGTAAAATGGCTACGTGATAATAACTTCTTAAGTCCTCATAGGATTATGGTAAAGATCCAGTGGTCTACGGTATTGGGAAAATTAGATAGATCCATGCAAAAAAATGAAACTAGATCACCAATGTATACCACATATAAGAATAAACTCAAAATGGATAAAAGATTTAAAATATAAGTCGTGAAATCATAAAAGTATTAGAAGAAACGATGGGCAGCAAAACTGAGACATCTCTTGTAGCAATACGCTTACCAATACATCTCCTAGGGCAAAGGAAACTAAGGAGAAAATAAGCAAATGGGACTACATCAAAATAAAAAGTTTTTGCATAGCAAAAGAAACCATCAACAAATGAAAAGATAGCCCACTGCATGGGAGAACATATTTGTCAATGATATATTTGCTAAGGGGTTAATTTCCAAAATATATAGGGCACTCATACGACTTAACAAAAGGAAGACAAACAATCCAATTAAAAAATGGACAAAGGACCTAAATAGACATTTTTCAAGGTAACTAGTTTTTAAAATTTTTACTTATTAATATCTTTTTTTTTCTAGAGAGAGATAGGGAGGGAGACAGGGAGAGAGAGAGGGAAGGAGGGGGGGGGTTTGTCGTTCCACTTATCTACTTACTTATATTTTCATTTGTTGATTCTTTTTTAAAAAAATATATTTTTATTGCTCTCAGAGAGGAAGGAAGAGGTAGAGAGAGATAGAAACATCAAGGATGAGAATCATTGATTGGCCGCCTCTTGCACGCCCCCTACTGGGGATCGATTCCACAACCTGGGCATGTGCCCTTGACTGGAATTGAACCAGGGATTTTTCAGTCCGCAGGCTGACGCTCTGTCCACTGAGCCAAACCAGCTAGGGCTTTGTTGATTCTTTTATGTGCCCTTACTGGGGATTAAACTCACAGCCTTGGCGTATTGGGACAATGCTCTAACCAACTGAGTTACTCAACCAAGGCTGTAAGTAACTAGTGTTATTAGTTTCTGTCCATCCTACCAGTGTTTCTCTATTTAAATGCAATCAAGTAAACCTGTATGTTATTTTATTTAAAAAAATTTTAATCCTCACTTGAAGATAGTTTTCATTGATTTTTAGAGAGAGGGGAGAAAGGGAGAGATAGAGAGAAAGAGAGAGTGAGAGAGAAACATCGATCAGTTGCCTGCTGCCCACATGCAGCATAACCATGGCTGGGGATCAAACTCAAAACCTAGACATGTGCCCTGACTGGGTATCAAACTGTGACCTTTCAGTGTATGGGACAATGCTTCACATCGGCCAGGGCCTATATACTCTTATTTTACTCTTTTGTAACACAAAAGGTATCATAAGATATACATTCTTCTGTAGCTTGCCCTTTAAAAGTTAATTTGTCTTGGAAATTTTTCTGTATCAATTCATAGAGTGTATTCTCAGTTGTTTTTTTTTGCATAATATTATTGTGGATGTGCCAGGCAGCATATAAACCCAATAACCATGAAGCTATTGATTGATATCTGCCCATTAAATACTTTTCAAAACTTTAAATTTAAGTTTATTTTGTTATGGTCATTTTTTCTCAATGGTTAGAGCATCAGCCCATGGACCAAAGGGTTTGAGTCCTGGTCAAGGGCACATACCTCGGTTGTAGGTTTGATCCCTGGCCCCAGGAGGCAACCAATCGATGTGTCTCTCTCATGTCGATGTCTCTTTCTCTCTCTCTCTCTCTCTCTCTCTCCTCCTCTCCCCCTCTCCCCCTATTCCCTCCCTTCCACTCTGTCGGAAAATCAATGGAAAAAATATCCTCAGGTGTGAGGATTAAAAAATAAATAAGTATGTTAAAAAAATGAGCTTATTTATTTTATTTATGCACATGTATTATGTAATCAAATACTTATAAAAATCTAAACATTTAAAAGTCTCTTGGACATTCCCAATCCCTCTCCCCTCCTCAGAGATAACTTTTGGTATCAGTTTGGTGTTCAATATCTGCTTCTTTCTGGCTAATATTTCCATTAGAAATGTGATTCCCAGCTGTAATGTTAGTTTGGAAACTAGAGTCTCATCAGTGGCTGTTACACAGCTCAAGTTGGAAACTCCCCCTGCCCCCCTTTTTTTCTCTATACAGATTCCAAGATTCCATTATTTTTTAAAAAAAATTATACACATTCCATTCTTGTCTCCTCTTTTGTTAATCTTGTTGCATCTTCTCCAGCTCCCCTATGGTTGTCCAGATATTTAGATTGAATCTGATAAAACTAATATTTTTGTAGGTAAAAAGTAGTAGATTATCAGCAGTTTCATGTGGTTCACTGTAATAGTTTTAAAGCTTATTTGGTTCATGTGTCTTGTTTTCCTCAAGGGCAGGGGCCAGAACACCATTCCTTTCAAGACCTGGAATTGATTGGCCCAAAGTCACTTAATAAAAGTTCTCTTGACTGATGATTTGAGCTGTTCTCAGGGCAACTAGCAATTGTGTTTCACCAAGTCTTATTGGGTTGATCTCCTTTTTTTTTTTTCCTAGAGAAAAAGCCTCTTTTTTAAAAAAAATATTGTTGAAAGTATTACATAGGTCCTCCTTCCCCCTCAACCCCCTTAACCTCTACCAGCCTGCTCTCATCCTCCCTGCGCCCCCCCCCCTTTACTCCCCAGGCCCTCACCACCCCATTGTCTGTGTCCATGGGTTATGCATATATGCATACAAGTTCATTGGTTGATCTCTTCCCCCCCTCCCCTTCCCTACCTTACCTCTGAGGTTCAACATTACCGGGTTGATCTCTAAGATCTACTGTCTCTGTTCTCTGAAATGCAGTTGGGCTTCTTCATCCTCCATGAGTGACTTGCATCACTGTCACACTTTAGAGAAGTAGAGAGAACCACTTTCTCCTTAGGAGACCTTGCTGACCCCTTGGTTACTGTTGATCCTCCTAGAGAGTTTTATGTAGTCTGCAGATAGTGTGCTGCCTGTGCACTGTGAGGTTTTTTGAGCCAGGAAGAAGCTTTAGGCTAGCTGAGGGCCCAGAGGTCCTTCAGACTCTGTGCAACAGAGTTGCTAGCCTAGGAAGTTGGAGTTGATTCTATGGATCCAGTCTTGGCTGAGTAGCTCAGTTGGTTAGAGCAGCGGTTCTCAACCTGTGGGTCGTGACCCCTTTGGGGGTTGAACGACCTTTTCACAGGGGTCACCTAAGACCATCGGAAAACACATATATAATTACATATTGTTTTGTGATTAATCACTATGCTTTAATTATGTTCAATTTGTAACAATGAAATTGGGGACTGCTGGTGGTCCATGAGGGTTGAAAGGTTGGCGACCGCTGACATAGAAGACACTGACCAGTGCAAGTTCAAAAGAATTTGGGGTTTGTCCTGAGGTTGCCAACTTTTTATTTTGCCAAATAAGGATATTTAAAATAAGTGTATAATTATATACTTTTTATAGTTAATACATGCTCATGGTACATTCAAAACATAGAAAAGGTTATACATTGAATAAAATGAGTCTCATACTTCCTCTTCAGTTTCTTAACTATCCAGTTCCCCTCCCAAGAGGCAAACCGGTTGCTTGATCATCCTTCCAGAGATAGCCCACACAGTTAAAACAGGTAAAAATGTATTGATATCTCACCATTCCCCCAAAGAAATAGTAGTGCATTCATAACCGTTTTGAATCGATTTCCCCCTCCACTTTTCTTAGAAACCTTTTAAAATCAGTACATAGAGAGCTGCCTAATTTTTTTAAATGGCTGCATAATATTAGTTAGTACCCTAATTTAATTAAAACCAGTTACCATTGTTTTAATTAAAAATATATTTAACTACCAGGAAGTTAGGAAGAATGTGATTTTTGTATAAAGAAAAATTCTGTATATTTTATAAATTTAATTCTGTGAAAAATTAATTTTATGCATTGGCCAAAGACCTGTGATAGTAAACCATTAACAAAAGGGCTTTGAATAGGAGTGTTAAGGCAGGCTGTGTTGTTTTAGGGAAGCTCACTAGTCTCTGGTAGGCTAAATGAATAATAGAGCGGGAGAAATATAATTGAGATATCCATGTCCTTCTCCCTATTTTACAGAGAGGAAACCTCTTTCATCTCCCACAATTGTACTACTCAGTTCATCAGATCTTACAGTTAGCTGTTCTGCTGTCAAGACATCTTGTATTTATAGCAACTTTATGTCAGTTGGATTGGAGTAGGGAGACTAGTTTCAGAGCTGTTTAATCCCTTCTGTTAATATTTTTTGAGCAATTAATATATGGTTGTACTACTAGGAATTTTGAAAAGCATATCCTTTTAGTCCTGTGTGAGAAATACTCACATGAAGTGTTGGGGGCCTAAATTTGGATAGTGACTGAAATTGAAATGGTAGCTGGAGTTTGAGAGCCTTGGGATTGGAGAATTGACAGGACATGTGACCTTGGGGAAGAATAGGAAGAGTTGCATGCATATGCTGAACATTTATAGAATGCCCAGTACTTGCAGCCTACTGTGATAGATTAACATCCTCAAACTGCTTTAAAGGATACTAGTGTAATATTGAAGAGGACATAGCATACAGACACAAGCAGCAGGCCTATTCATTTAGGTAGCACTTATTTATTAGTACAGCGATGCTAGATACAGGAAAGGAAATGATGCAAATCCAAGTTGCAGGGAGAAAATATTGGTAGAATCTAAATTTTCTCAACTTAGAATAGCAATCTGATTAAGAGAACAATTGCATGCAATATTTTTCATTTTTATTTTTAACCAGTTATTTATTTTTGGAATAACCAATACATTTATGTGGTTGAAAAATGAAAAAAGTATTAAAAGATATACTACAAAAAGTCTCCCTCTCACTTTTGCCCTTTCCATACGCAGTTCCTCCCTTGTATCCATCAGGTTTAAATGCTGGAAACAGAAACCACTCTGGGTACTTTAACCACAAAAGGGTTTAACACAAGAAATTGGGTACTTATAAATTGTTGGGTTGGAGGAGTAGGGCCCAAGGGGGCTCCCTTAAATTATCAGTCTGAGGGACCCACCACTGAAACTGTGAGTCAAGAAGTTACTACTGTTATTGCCACCCTTCCACCACTGCTGCTTGACCGACTCAGGAAGCTAGTGACTAGACATTAGCCCCTTGCTACTACAGACTAGCACATCACTATCATCTGGGAGCTTGTTTAAATATTTTAGGCCAAGCTCCACCTACTGAATCAGAATCTACATTTTATAATTTTTTATAAATATATTTTTATTGATTTCAAAGAGGATGGTAGAGGGAGAGAGAGAGAATCATCAATTGGCTGCCTCCTGCACCCCTACACCGGGATCGAGCCTACAACCTGGGCATGTGCCCTGACCGACTGGGAATTGAACCGTGACCTCCTGGTTCATAGGTCCACACACAACCACTGAACCACGCTGGCTAGGCCTGATGATATGTATTACAAGAAAGTTTGATTGGCCTTGCACTGGAGCTTTAGATCTGGCCGCTATAGGTTGCCTCTAAATCCATGGTCTCCATGACCTTGATTGCCAATTTTTAAATGTTTTATTGATTTTAGAGAGAGAGTAAGGGAGATGGGGGGAGAGAGAGAAACATCAGTTGGCTGTCTCCTGTATGCAAATGGAGCCTGCAACCCAGTCATGTGCCCTGACTGGGAATTGAACCGGTGACCTCTTGATGCATTTGGTGTGTGGGATGACACTCAACCAATTGAGCCACACTGGCCAGGGTTGATTGCCAATTGTAAGGGAGTCAGGGAAATGTAGTTATTGGTTTTCCCAAATCTCAGTCTAGAAGAGGAGTGGAAAAGAGATTGGAAGAGTTCATCTACTGAACTGAACATATTTATACAAGTAACCATTATTAGTTTCTTGTGTATCTTCCTAACTATTTTATGTATATTTAAGTATATATGAATATATTTATTTTTCATTTAAAAAATAGTAATAACATCATACACAGTATTCTGTACCTTGCTCTTTTCATTTAGTATTTCATCTTGTGAGAGCTTTCTGTGTCATGACAGAACCATCTTGTTCTTTTTAACAACTGCATGGTATTCCACTATATGAATTGCAAAATTCTTTTTTTTGTTTTTGTTTTAATTAAGTCTTTATTGTTCAGATTACCTTTGTTCCTCTTTTTTTCCCTCCCCCATAACTCCCCTCCTCTCAGTTCCCGCCCCACCCTCCGCCCTCACTCCCCACCCACTGTCCTCATCCATAGGTGCACGATTTTTGTCCAGTCTCTTCCCGCATCTCCCACTCCCCTTTCCCCCCCAAGAATAGTCAGTCCATTCCCTTTCTATGTCCCTGATTCATTATAATCACCAGTTCATTCTGTACATCAGATTATTTATTCACTTGATTCTTAGATTCACTTGTTGATAGATGCATGTTTGTTGTTCATAATTTGTATCTTTACCTTTTTCTTCTTCTTCCTCTTCTTAAAGGATACCTTTCAGCATTTCATATAATACTGGTTTAGTGGTGATGAACTCCTTTAGCTTTTCCTTATCTGTGAAGCTCTTTATCTGACCTTCAATTCTGAATGATAGCTTTGCTGGATAAAGTAATCTTGGTTGTAGGTTCTTGGTATTCATCACTTTGAATATTTCTTGCCACTCCCTTCTGGCCTGCAAAGTTTCTGTTGAGAAATCAGCTGACAGTCGTATGGGTATTCCCTTGTAGGTAACTGAGTTTCTTTCTCTTGCTGCTTTTAAGATTCTCTCTTTGTCTTTTGCTCTTGGCATTTTAATTATGATGTGTCTTGGTGTGGTCCTCTTTGGATTCCTTTTGTTTGGGGTTCTCTGTGCTTCTTGGACCTGTAAGTCCATTTCTTTCACCAGGTGGGGGAAGTTTTCTGTCATTATTTCTTCAAATAGGTTTTCAATATCTTGCTGTCTCTCATCTTCTGGTACCCCTATAATTCTGATGTTGGTGCGTTTGAAACTGTCCCAGAGGCTCCTTACACTATCTTCGTATTTTCGGATTCTTTTTTCATTTTGCTTTTCCGGTTGGGTGTTTTTTGCTTCTTCGCATTTCAAATCTTTGACTTGATTCTTGCGCTCCTCTGGTCTGCTGTTGGGTGTCTGTATAATATTCTTTATTTCAGTCAGTGTATGCTTAATTTCTAGTTGGTTCTTTATCATAGCATCGAGGGTCTCATTAGATTTCGTGAGGCTCTCATCAAGTTTATTGGCAGCTTCTAGCACATTATTGCAAGCCCTCAAAATTGCGTTTTTTAGCTCCATATCCTCCATTTCTGTCATGTTTTTTTGTCTCCGCATCTTTTATGCTTTCTTGGTGCACCCCCTTGTGGTCTTTGTGCGCAGTCTTGTTCTAGTTAAGCCTTGATTGTTGTAGTTAATACTAGAGGGATTTGACCACCAGGCCGACTGGCTGTGAGAATCAGCTGTGTCTGCAGTGGGAAAACTTCTGTCCTCTGGAGAGGTGCTAATCTAGCCTTTGCCTGAGGCTATCCGGCAAATGGCTCTGCGCAGGGCTTGGGCGGGTCGGGTCGCAGGGGATCAACAGGGCGGGTGGAGGGAGCAGTTATGGCTGCTTTCAGTCCCGTTCCCAGAGACTCTGCTTCTCAGAGTCCCAGCAACCGCTGCAAACCTCGGAGAGAAAGCTGCCCTCACGTTCCGACTGATGCCAGACAATCCCGCTTCTCCCGTTTGAGTCTGAGTCCCTAGAGACTCGCCCGGATCTGGAGCTCAGAGTCTGAGACTCCCTCCTGATTGAAAACGACAATCGCGCCCTCAGCCACCAGCCGGCTCCACGTGCACCTCCATACCTTTGTATTTTCCACACTGCGCCTCCTCTGAGCCTCGGTATGCTGTTCTCTTTCCTTCTAGTTGAAGAATCTCTCCTCAGCCAGCCTTCCTGTGGTTCTGGGTGTTGTCCGTTCCGTCTTTTAGTTGTATTTTTGAAGTGGTTGTTTGCGGCAGCAATCTCCGTTGTTTACCTATGCCGCCATCTTGATTTTTTTTTTTTTTCTGCAAAATTCTTAAAATTGAGACTGTCTCACCCTATCTGATTTGGCTTAGTGGATAGAGTGTCAGCCTGTGGACTGAAGAGTCCTGGATTCCGGTCAAGGGCACATGCCCGGGCTATGGGCTCGATCCCCAGTAGGGGGCGTGCAGGAGGCAGCGGATCAATGACTCTCATTATTGATGTTTCTATCTCTCTCTCTCTCCCTCCCTTCCTGAAATCAATACAAATATATTTTTTAAAAAATTGAGACTGACTAATACAGTCTGGGTTGCATGATCATTCTAATTTATTGGTACATGTGAAATGTAATCTAGTTGTTAAATGTTTACTTCCTATTTCTTTTGTGCCCAGGTCTTGTGTATCTGGCATCTTGTTTAATTTGCATTACAATCCAGTGTGCTGTGTATCCTTCCTCCACTTCACATGAGGGGACTTTGTAAGGTTAATTTAATAGTTCATATCTTAGGCATATCAAGGTTGGGATTTGAACTCCATGCCTCTTAGTCTCCATAATTTGTGATTGGACACCATTATGTAGAGCCTCTAAATGATGGTTTTATTTAGTACTTTGATAACCTATTCCTTTGGAAAGAGATTTGGAAGGGTACTGTTTTAGATATATTGGGTGGGTATTTATAGGCATTTCAATTTTCTTTTCTGACTTAGGTATCCAGCTCACATAGAAGATATTGACTACGAAGAAGGAAAAGTACTTATCCATTTCAAGCGTTGGAACCATCGTTATGATGAGTGGTTCTGCTGGGACAGTCCTTATTTACGCCCTTTAGAGAAAATACAGCTGAGAAAAGAAGGCTTACATGAAGAGGAAGGATCTTCTGTGAGTAACAGATCTGGAAAGTTCTGTAATGAGCTGGATCAAAACCAATGAGCTGGATCAGTAGCAGCTAGGGATAAATTTTTATTTGGGCATGTAGTTGCAACCCTGAGATCCCCAGGGAATCTGGGGCACTTGAAGAATCCCAGTTGTCATCTGCTTGAATGATGTTATTGATGGGACAGCTCATAGACTAACTTTGTTGAAACTTCACTGATGATGAATGGGGACCTTAAATCTCTTTTACACCACTGTATACCTTTGGTTCATTTATTAAGCTGATCTACTGTTTGAGCATGTATTAAGCAATCATTCCATGTGAAGTACTATGTTAGCTTCATATTAACGTCTTTTAAAAAATATATATTTTTTAGATTTTTTAGAGAGGAAGGGAGAGGGAGAGAGGCATAGAAACATCTATGAGAAAGAAACACCAATCAGCTGCCTTCTGCACACCCACCCGCTACTGGGGGTTAAGCCCACAACCCAGGTATCGAACCAGTGATCTCTCGGTACATGGGACGATGCTCAACCAACTGAGCCATACTGGCTGGGCCATATCAAGGTCTTTTATAAGCCCTTGAAAAACTTGGACTTGACTAGAATCTGTTTTTGTTAAATTTCATCACTATGCTTGGTGCTTTCACTGACTTCAGAATGAAGGATGAGGTATTAGTTTTGAGTGTTTTAAAAAAGATATTTAGGCATCTGTAGAAATCCTGCTGCCTTTGGATCTGACTCAGCCCTGGATTGTTTTCCATTTTAACCCGGACCAGGGAACTTGAACCCTTGCTAAGGCGCCCTCCTCTCCCTCCCCCTCCCCTTCCCCATTTAGAATTGTTCACTGTTGTCCAATTTAATTGCTCAATATTTATTCTATAAAATGCATCAGTGCAAACTGTCTACTGGGAAAAGAGTATGAAATATTAAAGGTGAATGGGTATTCCTTTGGCAAATGTCCCTTTCAACATGTAGGTTTAGGTGGCATGAATGTTTCTTCCTTCAAAATGAAGTAGCCTCCTTCCTTCTAGCTTGTATACTGGGTATATTCCCTGATGATCCTGAGCTCTTAGAGTCACTATCAAGGGTAGGATAGGGTTATCATTAGTGCTATGCTGCATTGCCCACATCTCCTAGGATGGAAAAAGTCTTGTGTCATCCCTTTTGTTTTGATTCCTAGTGCTGAACAGTGAAATATCTTCCTTCATCCCAGTAGCCATCTCCCTTTCCCACTCTTGTGAATTCCAACCTTTTATGAATTCTGGTACCATATGTGTCCTGTGAAATTGGATTAGTAACAGGATCTTTTTTTTTTTTTTAATGTTTTTTAGGAATTTCAAATAAATGAGCAAGTCCTTGCTTGCTGGTCTGATTGTCGTTTTTATCCAGCCAAAGTCACCGCTGTTAACAAGGATGGTAAGGCATTTGAGTTGTAATATTAATGACTTAGAGGGGAGTTTTATATATTAGGGTTTGATAGTATGTTTTCAGTATGTATTTATTGGTTAGGAATCCTATCTCTTCAAGTTAATCATTGTGTCAGGAGTTAGGAAGAAATTAAAAATGGAGAGAAAGCTGGGTTAAATAGGGGAGTTTGATTCATTGCTTTCAAAATTTTAGTCATTATTTTTTAAAATAGTCATGGTTCATCTGTCACTCTGCTGGGAAGTGTATAGATTCTTGCTGTCTAGGAGTTCCTAATATAATAAAGTAAGTCCCTAATATTCCTTTTGCTTACTTGTGAATAGCCTAAAAGTGAAGTGAACGTCAACAAACATTTCTTTTAAAAAAATTTTTTTTGAAAGCTCTTTAATCTTTTATTTTTCTTTTTTTAAAAAAATTCTTTGTTGATAGTGTTACAAACATTTCTTAAAAATGTGCTTTGTGGATGTAAGGTAATTAAAGATGGTCTGTAATGTCAGGGTTGCTAGTTGAAATTGGGATGCTCAGATTTAGAGCACTGAGTTGGGATGCCTTTGCCGGATTTTAGAACATCTGAGGAGTCAGGACAAGGACTATGCCCATAGAGGTTCATTTTGCTAGTACAAAGGCAAGAGGAGGGAGATAGTATGTATTGTCAGCATCCTGACATTCAGTCGACAGACTCTGGGTTCAAGTGATATATTTTTTTAGCATTTTCTACCAGGATATATATGATTTGTCCATGATCTCTGTAATGAATATTTAGGGTGGTCAGGCCTCTTAGTACTACTGTTATGGGTGACTGTAAGGCCAAATTGACTTTTCATTCCATGAAGTTATTACTCTGCTAAATGCTGAACCTTGGGCTGATCAAGAAGTTTTTAACATGAGAATAGGGTGAAATGATAAAAAAAAAAGAATATTCATTTCTATGAAGCAGAATTTTTAGTTTCTCTATTGCTACATTCGCTGCCCCCCCCTCCCCCCCGCCAGCTATTAGAACATTGTGGGTTAATAGATGTAGGTTTATTTATGTGTCAGATATACATTATCCTTAAAGCACAGCTCTCAGGCCTCCAAAGCAGGGTTATATCTTCTAAGTTGCACAAGCAATTACTAATCCTCTAGTTTATGATTGATTAAGAATTTTTGGGTAGTTCCTTGTTTCCTTAAATTACATTTATAAGCGTGTGTTCAAAATAAAATCCCATTACTATTTTTCATATGTATTACATTAACCTAAAAACTTATTTTTTGTTGTTGTTAAGCCTCCATTGATCTCTAGAGAGAGTAGAAGGGAGGGAAGGAGAGAGAGAGCTAGAGAGATAGAAACATCGATGTGAGAGAGAAACATAGATTGGTTGCCTCCCACCCTGACTGGGCCCTGGGATCGAACCTTCAACCCAGGTACATGACCAGGAATCAAACTCGAGACCCTTCGATGTAACCATTGAACCACACCGGCCAGGGCCTAAAAACTTATTTTAAAAGGAAGCTGATATGTTATTAAACTGCCTCAGATCCTTTTAGTAAAAGACATAGTTTATGTTTTTAGTCTCATTTTCAAGATTAATAATTTTTTCTGCTTTCACTGTATTTAAATCATGATATGAAATACAGATGTTCTTCACGTACATAGATGTGTTCTTGAAAGTCTATTATGTTGATTTATGCTGATCAAGTCATATTTCCTCCCAGAATAATATCCATTTAAGTGTTTTCCCTTTGGGTAAATGGCTGCACCTTAGGTCAAATGAAAGTTGTGGGTAGTAACATGGGTAACTCTGTAGGTCGGAGATTGTTAGCAGAAAGGAAGCAACATAACATATCTCTTTTGTTTCAATGATATCTCAGAGTCACGTGGAGGACAGAAATGGGGCAAAAAAGATTGGATGAGGGAGCAGATTGAGGAGCAGATTGAGGAAGAGGCGTTGGGGAACTCTGGGAGCTGTCTCACAGAGGGGTTGGGGGTGTCTTGATGGAACCAGTTAAAGGCATTATTTAATATTTGGAGGGCTCAGAGCTTGGCATCATAGATTAAAAAAAAAAAAAAAGACCTAGATCAAGGCAGAATGAGGTGTTGAGATAGAGCTACCAGGAGGAGGCGCAGGGCAAGAGCAGATAGTGCAGATAAATTATAAGGGGAGTGGGGAGGGACCCCTGTCTACAGTTAATAATGTTCTTTTTTGTGGGGGTGGGTCTGAAGTCTTTTTTTTTTTTTTAAGTGTTTTTATTTTTATTCAACTACAAGCAAACAGCAGAATTAATACAACATTCAGCAGGTCCAGGCTGGCTTTTGTTATAACAATGAACAGCTTAACAGGCACAGACTGGAGGATTTCTGGTAACCTGTCACCCAGCCCTGCAGCCCATCTAAATGGCTGTTGGTCAAAAGGAAAGCGACTCTCCCTATTGTTTTTTCCATTACTGCTTTTTAAAGGAGCTAGAGCAGGATACTGATACCTAGTAACCAATCTGAGATGTAACATATTGGTTGTTAGTGGACATGCCAACTTCTGGTTGTCTGGTGAGAGACAGGGCTGTGAAAACACATCTCAGAATATGCTATCATGCACAGTTCTGGGTTTTGGCTTGGTCCCCTGACTGGAGATTGAACTCTCAACCTTGGCATATCAGACGATGTCTAACCCACTGGAGCTACCTAGCCAGGGCTGAAGTCTCTTGAAATGATCATTTAAGAGCTAGAAGTCATTGGCCACATTGTCAGCCGTGGTTAATTAAGGTTTTTAAATGTCTTTTAAATTGGGGCTTTACAAGTTGTTTTAAAAAATCTTTTCAGTTTATTTCCTCCATGAACTAAAATGATAGGAGAAGAGAGTCTTGAGGCAGTTATTCCTAAACCAGTCACTTGCTGCCCTAATATATAGGTTTTATAAGCTCTGAATACTGTCCAGTAAATTTTAGTTGAAGGACATTGAAAATGAGTGGTATTTCTGCCAGACCCTGTTTTCCCTAGTTCTTGAATTTGAAGTCCTATATTATGCTGCTATCCTTACTGGTTCTTTTTTTTTCTCTCTTCCCCTTACTGGTTCTTGGGGGAAGGGAAACCCGATTAGTGGAACCAGTTGGGTGTTATTATCGTCATACTGTAGATTGTGAGGGAAAGCCTTTGTGGGAGCTCAGATTTTTTAAGATGAGATAATGACCCGTAGGTGCTGCCTTTGTGTTAGGTTTTATCTGTGGGAGCTGGTATACAGTTTCTAGTTCATCAGGATTCATTCCAGCAATTGCAGGATTGGAAGAGACAATGCTGGGCTCTATTCCCTCTTTCCCTGGTATTTTCTGCCCTGCCTCAGTTTCATCTGTAGCAGGGGCCACCACAGCTTAATGGCACTGTTAGTAGAAGCTCTGCTGGCAGGGCGCCCTTTTATTTCCTATAAAAGTCATTCTGAATTGTTGGTGTTGCCAGACGGAGGCCAAGGATATAGTGAAGTCAAATGCTATAGATTCATCTTTGGTAGGCTTGGTCTGGTTTTCTTGCTACTGTTAACCTCTCTGGTGGTTTTGCTGAGGCTATTTATTGACTGAGCAGGCTGGTGGGCGGGCTCTAGCCAGAGTGGAGAGCAACAGCTTCTGGCATTGGGAATCTGACATGATTGAATTACCAATAACTAGCAACTTTAGAGTTTCTTGAGGGAGTTAGTTATTTAGCCCTTGGAAACTGGGGAGGGCAATGCTGTATTATTTAGTTATTTCATCTGGAATTGTTCTTTGGCAATGGTAATTTAGCATCATTTAGTGTGAAGGCAGCCACACCTGGTAGCCTTGTAGACCCTGGGTCTGTGTTGTGGTAAAAGACAGGATTCTGGTTCCAGGGACTCTGTTCGGAAGCCATCTCTGGTGAGTTGATCTCAGCTCTTTGCTGGGGCTGCCCAGCTCCCCTTTTTCATGCTGGGGATGGCAGAGACCACTTGTCTGTCAGGGCTTTATGCTCCCAGTCTTGGGGGAAACTGAAAGTAGGTTCACATTTACAGCAAAATGAGGAATTGTTTCTTCCTGTTGATCTGTGGTTCTCTAACTTGAGTGAGCAGGCTAATCAGGTTCCTCTTCCTTAAAGTTAAATGCATATTCTTAGGTTATGTTCCTGCTTTACCCTCCTCCTAGTCAATCTCTTTGGTCCTATGTCTGAAGTCTGTATTTATAACGGGAGATCCTGTGGAAACGGTCTTATTTCTAGAGTCTCTTGTTGAAGCTGTTACTATTTTTTGTTTTCTTTGTGTTGTAACTGATCATACATTTGAAATGCAGGGATGTTGGCACTATATGAACAGCTTTGCACAGAGATAAAAGGAAGGTTTAGACCTACATATGCAAGTGTTAGCTTGGCTTTTATCTTCTATGATGGGAAGGGGTTGGTGCTTTTATTTTTATTAATTATCATCCAAGGATATTTTTTCCATTGATTTTAGAAAGAGAGTGAAAGGGAGATATTGGGGTGGGGGGAATGGAGGGTGGGGTGGAATAAAAGAGAAACATTGATGTGAGAGAGGCACATTGATTGGTTGCTCCCATACATGCCCCAAGCAGAGCTGGGGTTGAGCCTGCAACCAAGGTACATGCCCTTGACCGGAATCGGACCCGGGACTCTTCAGTCCCTGTGCCACGCTCTATCCACTAAGCCAAACCAGCTAGGGCCCCTATCCCAATACACACAAGGCTGGGCCTCAGATTCTTAATTGTTATACTGCTCTTTGTTCTGGGTCTAAATTTAATGCAACTTTTTTTTTATTTTAATGAAGCATCATAAAAGTGAATTGTTTTTGATAGATTTTTATCTATATAGATGAAAAGAAAGGCATACTATTATCTTAGACATAGGTAAGGCATTCTTAAAGAAATTTTTAATTTCCATAAGTTTATTATAGTATTGTGGTTGGAGCTCCCTTGTATTTATGCTTTGAAAAGTTGTGTCACTTTCATGAAACTGCAAGTTAAAATCATGATATCTTCTTGAATTCTAGGTACTTACACTGTGAAATTTTATGATGGAGTAGTTCAGACTGTCAAACATATTCATGTCAAAGCTTTTTCCAAAGATCAGGTGAGATATGTGGTTTTGTGCTTTGTGGTATGAATAATACTAACATTATAGTTTTGTTTCTCAAATAAAGACATTACCTTTGTTTATGATGGCAAAGTTTTTATTTCCTCCATCTGACACAGTTTCACCAGGAAGCAATGTGCACATTTTCAGAAATTGTAAATATTAGTCTCTTTCTGCCATTTTCTTTTAATATAGATTCTTTTTTTCAAAAGTGCCAAGTACTTGGATACCATTACCTGTTATCTGTTTTCCTTATCTTTTCATTAAAGTGTCTAGTTATTATTCTTTATTTTCTCTTCATGTGTCCTGCCCCCGTCACAGGAAACTTCCTGTACTGCTTGAGGAGATCTAGAGTTTGTTTTCTCCTTGTCTAACTTTGTCTTTAAGTTCAGGACCATGACCTGGTGGTTACAGAGCTACAGTTTGGCATGGATTTGGCAGTCACCTATGCTAGATGTGCCTGCATTGAAAATTTTATTTCCTGTCCCAGGCATGTATTTGCCTGAGCATAGGACCTGCTTTTGATGTTGGAAATACGGTGTGCACAGATATGGGCCATCTAGAAGTGTTGCCTAATTTCTTCATAATTTTTTCCCTTTTGTCTTTTTTATGTTTTCATGAAGTAGTTGAGGGGAAAGAAATCAAAAGTTGGATATTGATGTTTTTAAAAACTGATTATTACTGTTACTCACCTGTTTGGTGGTTGTTGATGTGACAATATTTTGTGATGCTGGAACCTGTTGTATTTTTTCTTATGATGATCAAATGCTTCTCATCACAAATTTTTGTAAATTCTTTTGTACATATATTTAGCAGTTTCAAAGGATCATGATATATGATGTGTTTAAAGGTAACCTAACAACGTTTTTGCCTTTTGATGATTTTCTGCTTCAGAAAATTGACAAAATTATAAGGCTTTACCCCTGAAGATGTTTTCTCTTTGATAACTTGCCCCGTAGAGCTACACAGTATTCTAAAACATTATCTTGGTGTTCTTTGACAGTTTTTGTGTGCAGTTCATGGAATGAGTTAATATAGATAGAGGACCATATTAAGAACTTGCCCAGAATTGTCAGATTGTGTCCAGAACCTCCCCAAATGGAAATTCAGTGCTCCAGAAAACAAACGTTCAGCTGTTTATTCTGCTCTACTCAATAAACTAATTGATAGGCTCTTGGTGCTTTGGCTTAGAGTTGGGCACCTTACCCAGTGTGCATTTATGGGTGCTTCAGTTTTCAATTTCCAGATGCCTCTGAGTGTCTCACCTTATCTCAGACTTGGTGGGTGGTCAAACACAGGCCTGTGGCACCTATTTGCTTGTGTTTTTCCCCCAAGAGTACATATAATTTGGATAAATGACTTCTTAGCTCTTTTTGACCCTATTAATCTAAGGTTCTGTAATGGCCATTTATAAAGCAAAAGTTCTTTTAAAAAATCTGACAGTTTTTAAAGCTTTTTTCATATATATTAGAACAGATTGAGATTTTTTTTGTAGGACCACACTGTCTCAAAGTTTTGATAAGCTATATTTTAGGAACATTTATATATTTTTTGAAGTTTAAAAAAAGTTTGCTATAGAAAGTTAAGAAAGTACAGAAAAGCACAAAGAAAGTAAAAACTGTAAGTCTATCATCTAGATATAATTACTGTTAACTATTAACATTTTGATGTATATCCTGTGTTTTTTGTTAAATATTTATGTGTATTCATATTTCTTTTCAAAATTGGAGTCATATAGTATATTACTGTACTATAACTTGCTCTTTTCTTTTAATGAAATAACATTTCCCAAGTTTCTTTTTTAAAAAGTTAATATATTGTTATTGATATCAGAGAGGAAGGGAGAGATAGAAACATAAATGATGAGAGAGAATCATTGATCGTCTGCCTCCTGTATACCCCCTACTGGGGATCGAGCCTGCAACCCGGGCATGTGCCCAGACGGTAACCTCCTGGTTCATGGGTTGATGCTCAACCACTGAGCCACACTGGCCGGGCTTCCCAAGTTTCTTAATTCTGTATGTGAATACGGCTTTTAATGGCTATAATATAGTATTTTATAAGATGTGTATATCCTTCCTTGTGTAACCAATTCCCTAATGGTCATGTTAGGATATTTGTAAATCTGGATGCACAAGTCTGATTCTGTTAGCAAATTTTATTTCTAGGAATTCATTCTAGTTCAAAAGTCTTTTGACCTGAATTGCCTGCCGCCTGCCCGAGCCCTCACCTTCCCGCCCCCCAAGCTGGGTACACCAATTTATGTTTCTGCCAGCAGTTACTGAGGGATGCTTGTTCTCAAACCTGGCTGCTTTCAGAAAATTTTGTGGACTTGAAAAAATATTTCCTTCTAAGTTCTAACCTCAGGGATTCTCCTTGTTTATTATTGTTCCCTATGGGACAAATTAAACTTTTATTCAGTGAGTATTTTAGGCACTCCTCCTGCTTCTGACAAAGGTCTGTGTACTTAGTGGGTGCTTAGATGCTGGGGATCTCATATGAATATGATATGGTAGAGATTGAGGTCTTGGAAGAGAGATACATATACAAATAAACTTAATTATAGTTTTGGAAACTTCAGAGCTGGCTTTATTATGAGACATTCATAATAAATTAAAGGTGAATTTTAAAGAAAGTAATTTAGGAGGAAAGTAACTTCCTCCTGATAGATAAAAACTCAGTAACTAACTCAGGAATACAGAAGGTGGCTTGTTGGACTGAGCACAGCCTTTACCCAGTAGAGGAAGCAAAGACTCTGTTTCTGGCTTGGAAAATCTTTACAACTTTCCTTTCTGCCTCTAGTTATCAGTATGGGTTCTACACAGGGAATCAGCATCCACTGGCACACTAAGCCGGGCCTCTGAGAGGCCCTGGGTCAGTGTAGTCATGCTTGGGATGAGGCATTTTCTTAGAAAGATTGCTTTCCACCAGAGGTCCCTGCAGTAGTTATCTGTCCCTTTAATTATTTTCTAGTGACTTATTAATCTTAAGGGAGCTAATGACCATTGTTTTCTTTAAATTTAGGATTGGTTCTCAAGCCTCAGATTATGGTTAGATATTTTTAGTGGTAACCATTATGTGACTTGGCATTATGTCCTTTTAATTTCTGTGTTTATCTTCATAAGTTTGCAAAGAACTATCTGGTTTTATATTTGCTCGTAATCACAAAGTGTGTTTCATCGCTATTTTGCTCATTTTAGAATATTGTGGGTAACGCTAGGCCTAAAGAAACAGATCACAAAAGTCTTTCATCATCTGATAAACGAGAGAAGTTTAAAGAGCAGAGAAAAGTCACAGTCAGTCTGAAGAAAGACAAAGAAGACAAAGCCTTAAAGACAGAAAAGCGAACCAAGCATCCTGATAAAGAAGGAAAATTAATCTGTTCTGAAAAGGGAAAGGTGTCAGAGAAAAGCCTTCCCAAGAACGAGAAGGAAGATAAGGAGAACATTTCAGAAAATGACAGAGAGTACTCTGGAGATGCTCAAGTGGATAAGAAACCTGAAAATGACATTGTGAAGAGTCCACAAGAAAACTTGAGGGAGCCAAAAAGAAAACGAGGCAGACCCCCTTCCATAGCTCCTACTGGTGAGTTTCCCAAGTGGGCTCTGCAAGGACAATGCCAGTGTTTTTTTGTGGCCCTATGTGGTTCTTTATCACTTCTATACATCAATCCTTCATTTTTGTGGCTGACTTTGAATTGTTCTATGATCTGAAAACAAGTCATGTCCCTGAAGTTGGATTTTAAGGGAGAAATGTATCTAGATGAACATAAGTTGGGAAACATGGCAGAGATTGAGCTTCTGAGGGGTATATAATTGCCCTCTAGATACTTCAGTTTTTATGATAAAACCTAATAAGCTAAGGCTTTTTACTAGTGCCTGTTTAAATGATCTCAGTTGAAGTGAGCTTAATAGAACCTGGGATCAGGAAATACAGTTTTTATGAGAGACAAGAAAGAGGAAAGGAGAAGTAAAATAGGTGTGGGCATCTGAAGGAAATTTACTGAAGGAAATGGTGCCAAAGACCTAGAAATGCATGGGTGCAGTTGAAATTGAGTTCTCTGGAGAGTGATTATTGATTGAAAAATTTCACAGTCTAAATAAAAAGCTGAGATGGCTAATTGGTAAGAGTCAAGGTTAAAGGATATAGACTTAGAAAAGAATGTGCAGTTGTTAAATGAAGTTGAAATTTGGAATTTTTCTAGAATAACCCAGAATGAAACACACCCTGAATTTCTTCCTAAGTCAAACACTTCCCTAGATCGAGTCAATGGCATGAAGAGTTCCCAAAAGATCTCTAAACTGAATGCCTATGATTATCTGGCAGTGGTCTTCAGATATTCTGGCTTGCATATTCTCTACATGAATATTGAAAAACTGAATCCCCCAGGACAGTGGTCGGCAAACTGCGGCTTGTGAGCCACATGCGGCTCTTTGGCCCCTTGAGTGTGGCTCTTCCACAAAATACCACGTGCGGGCACGCACGTACAGTGCGATTGAAACTTCGTGGCCCATGCGCAGAAGTCGGTATTTTGTGGAAGAGCCACACTCAAGGGGCCAAAGAGCCGCATGTGGCTCGCGAGCTGTAGTTTGCCGACCACTGCCCTAGGACATTTGAAAGTGATACCTACTTTTTCTCACAAGTTTGAAAGTTGTAAAAGATATATAAATGTTATTTTCATCAAAATTGTGGAACTACAGAATTAGTTCTTTCATTGTTTCCAATGCTAGTTCTGTCAATTCAGACAGTTACATCAGATTTAATTTCTGTGGCAAAAAGTCTACCTTAATTTACTTAAAATAAATGCATTAGTCATCATTCCCAGTAGACCTTCTCACATCTGAGTTCTAATTTTAAGATAGAGAATTAGGTGGATTGATTTCTTCCCAGATGAAATAAGGCACATTTTCCTTCAGTGGTTGTAACTGGGTTTTGTCTTCAAAAGCTGAGCATGCTGGAATTGTCTCTAGACAAATCTAGGGCTAGACCTACGCTGTCCAGTATGGTAGCTGCTAGCCCATGTGGCTAGTGAGCACTTGAAATGTAGCTAGTCTGAATTGAAATGTGCTGTAACTGGATTTCAAAAACTTAGTACAAGAAATACCACAAGAATGTAAAATATCTCAATTTTTTATATTGGTTACATGTTGAAATAATTTTGGATGTATTGGGTTAAATAAAATATATTCTTGAAATCATTTTCACTTTTTTCTTTAACTTCTTAATGTAACGACTAAAATTTTTAAATTTACATACATGGCTTGCATTTTGTGGCTCTCATTATATTTCTGTTGGACAGCACCGGCCTAAATTCACTGGCTTTCTCAACAGCATTCCGGGAGAGAATTAAACTCTAATACCCAAGGTATCCATGATCTGTAATGAATTGACTTATCTCCTGTGCATTTCAAATGGTACTAGTTATAAACTACCCTTGGGAGAATTGAAAAAATAACCTGTGTATTTGGTGTTCAAATGAGGAATCCTAGTTGAGAAAATAGAGGTTTTAAACCTCTGGACAGTGTGTCATTTAGAATGAGTGAGAGACAGGCCTTTTTATGTAAATGGGAGAAGTGGAAAAGGTGAACTGGCAGAAATCAAATGTCTCCCTTCTCAGTTTAGGAAAGTATGTAAACATGGGAACTGAGTGTTGTGAAACTGATTTTTTAGCTATTCATGCTCTGGCTTGTACTCTCTGGAAAGTGTGTATTGGGGTAATTGCTCTTCAGCTTGCAGACTTCTCTCAGATAAAAAAATGCCATCCAATTTATTGCTTTTATTTTGTAAGTGTAGGATTTCATACCAGATAGAATCAATTTAAGAGAGACATGGTATTTTCCAAGCTTACTGTTAACACTTGCCTTCCTTCCTAGTCAGAATCTCTGGAGCAGGGTTTGGGAATGTGAATTGTTAAACAACCTTCCCAGATGATTCTTACTGTAAGAAAGTTTGGGAAACACTGAAGTTCAATGTAGTCAGCCCCAGTTTGTATATGGTATCAAAGTGAAGAATACTTGCCAAATAGCTTATAATATAGTTCATGTCCCCTTTAAAAATTGCTTGGAATAAGTTTATTGACTCAGTGGAGCCTTGAGCTCTCCATATTATAGACTTGATTGGGGCAGGAGCTGAGCTATTTAAGGAGAGTTGTTTGTGTTTAATCTGGAATGTGTGTGACCTCCAAGTTCCCACCACTTGGAACAAAATAACGTTGGTACATTGGGAAAGCTGAACACAGGAAGAGCCAAGGAGTTCAGCACTCTCATCTTGTTTGCTTCCTCAGAGCTCAGCCTCGTCTCTTGTTTGGCCATTTGAGATGGCACATCTGAAGCTACTGGTGTTAGATGAGTCTTCTCTCCACTCCCTCTACCCTCCTTTCCTTCCTCTTCGCTTCTAATTTCTTTCCTTTCCTCCTCCTTCCTTTTTATCCTTCTCTCTCCTTTTAACCTTCATCAGTCCCCTTAGCCCAACACTTCCCAATTTCTTATCTTTTGTTTTTTTCTTCTACTTACCTTTTGGAATCTTATCTCTCCTGATTGGGGAAGAGCTTCTTAAGTATTAGATTTAAATATAAAGAGTACTGTCCAAGGGTTTAGTGTTTGCACTGCTAAATTATGTCAGAGCTGGATTTGCTAGTGATCAGCAATCTGGCCTGGAACTTTGACTGTCAAATAGAATAGCCTCCTGAGATTTTTCTGGAATTGTTTTTAGAGGTTATAAATTTTGACATTCTTTTTAGTCTCTCTAAACTAGGACCAATGCCAAGCTAACTAATTTAGCAAGTAGAGATTGAAAACAATCAAGCTGTACTTCCAGGGTTCACATTTTATGAATCAGCCTGCATGGTAGATTTTCAGAGTATTGGATAAATCAAGTTTTGACGAAAAGATTTGATGCTGTGCCCTGGCTGGGTAACTTAGTTGGTTAGAGCATCTTCCTGATACACCAAGGTTGTGGGTTCGATCCCTGGTCAGGGCATGTACAAGAATCAACCAATGAATGCATGAATAAGTGGAACAACAAATTGGTGTTTCTTTCTCTCTCCTTCTTCCTCTCTCTCTCTAAGAATCAGTAAATAAAAAAATAAAAAAGACTTGATGTAATAAAAATGACTTTAATATTGCTCTTGCACTTTCATATTTTAAAGCAGTCATATTGGGATATAGTGTTTTAAAGAGAGGGTTTCAGGAGAGAAGTATATGACTAGAGCTGGGTCATGAATGTCAGCACCTTCCAAGGAAATAATTTCTCACCCATTTCAACCCTCCCCCCACCCATCTTTAGCTTAAGTAAGAATGCTCCTTGGTCTGTTTGTCATGCAAGGATGTGTGTGTGTGTGTGATATTTATACCTAACAATGAGGATTGGAGCACTCAATCCTCATTGTAATTACATTCCTTGTTTGTGTGGTTTTATTTACATTGTAGCTGTGGATTCAAACTCTCAAACTTTGCAACCAATAACATTGGAATTGAGAAGACGAAAAATATCAAAAGGAAGTGAAGTTCCATTAAAACGTCCTCGGCTTGACAAAAATTCATGTGAGTCTTCAGTCTGTGTATGTGTGCTTAGAACTTGGCTTCAATTGGGTTAGCCTCCTCTGTATCCATGTTTCCCCTATGCCCTATAGACTCAAAGATGTGTCCTTGATTGTAGGATCTAATGTGAGTGGGATGTGGTTGGATCAAAAGGAGTTTTGCTAGAAGAAAAATAAATCTCAAAGCATGAACTCCATTAATGTTGGGTTCAGTGGTGTCATTTCCATACCCATAAACTACATTTGATTTGAATTCCACTGGAAATTTAATGACTTAGGAAGGGATGGATTTCATATGCTGAGTGAAACTTTAAAAATACTATTTATTGATTAAAAAAAAAATCCTGTTGGCTCCAAAAATGATTTGTGATGACTCTAAGGCTCTATAAACCTTATTGACTTTGAAAGTCAGTACATAGACTTTTATGGTAGAAAGCTCCAACATAGAACTTAGTTGTTAAGATTGGGACATGACATTAAGATTGGGACATAATGTTGGCACATATTTGTAGACTATGAATCCTTAAATAAAGGAAGTTTTATCCTGGCAGAGTGACTGTGCCTTTACTTACAGCCATAAACCAAGGAAGAATATTTCCTTTAATCACTGGTCTTATATTCCAGAAGTCTCTGTAAAGCCCTTATGGAGGACAGCCAGCTCAGAAATCTGTAGTAGCAGAGTTATTTCTTCTGATCTCTTGACTATAACTCTCTTTAATGGTTTATAGCCCAGGAAAAGTCAAAACACTACCCAGAAAACACTGACAAAGACTTATCAAGGAGACGGTCCTCCAGGCTGTCCACAAATGGGACCCACGAGATCTTAGATCCTGACTTGGTTGTATCAGATATGGTTGATACAGTTAATACTGATTCTTTGCAAAATACATCATCCAATTCCAAGGAGTCTGAAGAAGGTAAGTCAAATTCTGCTAAGGAATTGTATTCCCAACCTGATGCTTGTCCGGTGTGAACCAATCTAAATCTTTTGTACTACCTTCCACAAGTTTTAGATGGTCTTGAAATCAAGTTATTGAATGGGCTGCAGTGTTTTTTATTGTTCTTCACTGATAACTTTTTGAGATTGGTTTTCCTTATATACATCTGAATATTGGGTTGGATGTACAATGCTTGAAGAGCCCTGCCCTCCTCTCTCTGTCTTTCTGATGCCATCTCATTCCAGTGCCTGTGCTTTGTTAGTTAATGCTTCTGACAAGTCCTCCCTTCACTTTAGCTTCTTATTAGCCTTTTTGAGATGCTCCAGCCCTGGCTATATGTGCTAGAGCCTATGAATATATTCTTTTATGCTATGAGATGAATGGCTTCCTGTAAAAAGTTCCTGGCTTTCTTAGTCTGTTGAAGTACTTTTGGTACCCAGATTATATACATGTATATGCTTCCCATATACTTTTTTTTCCCTTCCAGGTCAGTTGAAATCTCCTTTGGAAACTGGCCAGATCTCATCTGCACTAACTTGCCACTCCCTGGGGGATGGATTGGGGGTTACAGACTTGGAGTTGAACTGCAAGTCAATGGGAGAAAACGCTATGAAAACAGAACCGGCTTCTCTCCTTGCTGAGTTTCAAGAGGTTTCTACTGTGGCAGGTTCATATTCAGAGTTAACATAATTCTCTCCTAATATATACTTTTGATTGTGAAATATAATTAATGGGTTTTTCTAACCTTTTATTAATAATATTCCCTTATTTTAATGTTATATCTTTTCATTTCTCATATTGCTAGTTTGTGTTTTCTCTTTTCTTGATTAGTATGACTAGGGGTTTATCAATTTTGTTTGATAGTTTCAAAGAACCAACCTATTTTTCTCTATTTGTCTTTTTAAGATGTCATTGATTTCTGTTTTTTTTTTCTTTTCTAAAATATATTTTATGATTTCCACAGAGAGGAAGGGAGAGAGACAGAGAGTTAGAAACATCGATGAGAGAGAAACATCGATCAGCTGCCTCCTGCACATCTCCTACTGGGGATGTGCCCACAACCCAGGTACATGCCCTTGACCGGAATCGAACCTGGGACCCTTCAGTCCGCAGGCCGACGCTCTATCCACTGAGCCAAACCGGTTTCGGCGATTTCTGTTTTGACCTTAATTGTTTTCAGAGTTATAAATTTTCCACTAAGCACTGCTTTAGCTGCATCCTACACATTTTGTTATGTTCTATTTTCATTTTCATTCAATTCAAATATCTTGTGACTTATTTGTTTTCTATGGGTTACTTAGGGCATGCGTTTCATTTCTAAGTAATGGGGTTTTTAAAGAAACTTGCTGTTTTGATTTCTAATGTAATTCCATTGTGGTCAGAGAATGTACTCTGTCAATTTTGCTTCATGTATTTTGAAGTTCTGTTACTAGGTGCATACACATTTATAATTGTTATGTCCTCCTGATTAATTGCCCCCCTTGTAATATGAAATATCACTTTGTTTTTTATAATAGCATTTGACTTGAAGTTTGATATTAGTGCATAGGTACTTACTTACTGTATGCCTGGTATATTGAACACTTTCTGTTAACATAAGTGTGTTTTTAAATTCAAAGTGTGTCTTTTATAGTTAGAATATAGTCGAGTTTTGCTTTTAACTGCAATGTTTAGTCTATTTACATTAAGTATAATTTTTTTAAAATATATATTTTATTGATTTTTTACAGAGAGGAAGGGAGAGGGATAGAGAGTTAGGAACATCGATGAGAGAGAAGCATTGATCAGCTGCCTCCTGCACACCCCCTACTGGGGATGTGCCCGCAACCAAGGTATATGCCCTTGACCGGAATCGAACCCGGGACCCTTCAGTCTCCAGGCCGATGCTCTATACACTGAGCCAAACCAGCTAGGGCTAAGTATAATTATTATTATTTTTTTAAAATATATTTTATTGATTTTTTACAGAGAGCAAGGGAGAGAGATAGAAAGTTAGAAACATCGATGAGAGAGAAACATCGATCAGCTGCCTCCTGCACATCTCCCACTGGGGATGTGCCCGCAACCCAGGTACATGCCCTTGACCGGAATCGAACCTGGGACCTTTCAGTCCGCAGGCCGACGCTCTATCCACTGAGCCAAACCGGTTTCGGCTAAGTATAATTATTGATATGGTTGTTTTTAGGTCTACTATTTGCTTTTTGTTTTCTGTTTATCTTCTCTGTTTTGTTCTTTTCTGTTTTTTTTTTTAGGTTAATTGAATATTTTTTCAGAATTCCATTGTAATTTATCTATTAGCTTTTACTTCTTAGCATTTGTTTTAGAAGTTACTCTAGGGATTATGACACATATCCTTAACTTTTCACAATTTAATTAATATTGAATCACTTTATGTAAAATGTTGTATAGTTCCATTTACCCCCCTTTATGCTGTAGTTGTCATATGTATTTTATCTACACATACTATAAAATTCACAGTATAATATTATAATTTTTGCTGTAACCAATTATATATTTTAAAGAAGACAAAAGAGATAGTCTTATTTATGTACATGGTTACTATTTTAAGTGTCTTCCTTTCTTCCTAAAGATTTCTTTCAGCCTGAAAAATTTCCTTTAGTTTTTCTTGTAATACAGGTTTCCTGGTGACAGATTGTGTTGATTTTTGTTTATCTGAACATGACTTGATTTAACTTTCATTCTTGAAGGATATTTTCACTGGATATAGGATTGTGGGTTTACAGGTTTTTTTGAAGTACTTTAAAGATGTTGTTATTCATTGTCCTCTGGCCTCTATTATTTCTGATGGGCAGTTAGTGATCATTTATATCAGTGTTTCTTTTTTTTCTTTTTTATTTTTTTAAAAAATATATTTTATTGATTTTTTACAGAGAGGAAGGGAGAGAGATAGAGAGTTAGAAACATCGATGAGAGAGAAACATAGATCAGCTGCCTCCTGCACATCTCCCACTGGGGACGTACCCGCAACTAAGGTACATGCCCTTGACCGGAATCGAACCTGGGACCTTTCAGTCCGCAGGCCGAAGCTCTATCCACTGAGCCAAACCGGTTTCGGCGGTGTTTCTTTGTTTGTAATGTGTTGTTTCCTTTTTGGCTACTTTCAAGATTTTTCTCTTTATCTTTGTTTTTCAGCAGTTTGACTTGTTTAGGTTTGTTTTATTTTTGTACTTTTTTTTTTTTTTTTTTAGCAGTTTGGCTTGTTTAGGTTTGTTTTATTTTTGTACTTAACCTGCTTGACTTTCATTTGAGCCTGATCATCAAATTTGAGCCATTATTTTTATGAATTTTTTTTTCTGTTATTCTCTCTGTCTTCTACCTTGTGGATTTACATTAGACTTTTGTAAATATGCTATGTTAGACCTTCTGGTTAACGTAGCAGAATAGCCCTTTAAAAATAGTGTACTCAGGTATTTACTACTGGATCATCCATGGTTCTATAGGTTGGTCTTTTGTTCCACTGGGTCAGAGTGTTGTGCCTTAGTCTCATGGATGCAAGTGATCTCCCTTTTCTTGTTGAGTCCCCTCTCTGTGGCAGATATCCTCTCCTCCCAGCCTTCTTTTCTGTCATGTGGGGGAAATTACTAGAATTAATGTACAAATGAGGTGGAAATTTAATCTCAGAGCTTAGTTGTCTGTTTTGGTAGGGAGAGCTCTAGATGAGTGGTCGCCAACCTTTTGGACCGCACGGACCACCAGTGGTCCGTGGACCACCGGTTGGCGACCGCTGCTCTAGATGACAGCTATATCCCTTATAACTCAGCAGACTAAGCTCTTAATTATGTTGCGTTAAAGGTGGCGTTATATTAGATATCACTGGAAATTGGCAATGAATTATTTTTATACCACTAGAAAATAGGCTGTGTAGATGAGGGGAGTGAGGAGTTTAGGTTAGAGGCTAAATTCAGTGCCTGTTTTTTCTTGTTGTTAATCCTCACCGGAGGATTTTTTTCATTGATTTTTTTTTTTTTTAAGAGAAAGTGGAGGGGTGGAGGAATGGGGAGATAGAGAAACATTGATGTGAGAGAGACACATTGATTGGTTGCCTCCCGAATATTTCTCGACCGGGGCCAGGGGCTGAACCTGCAGCCCAGGTATGTGCCTTGGGCCTGGAATCGAACCCGAGATACTTTTGTGCTTGGTCCGACACTCCAACCACTGAGCAACACTGGCCAGGGCCCAGAGCTTGTTTTGAAGTTTACTTATTTTGTGGGATCTTGGGCTACCTCTTTCCAAGACACACACACACACACAATATCTGTCTTTGTTGGTTAATTTAGCAGTGTCTCTGGTTTGTGTAGAGAATAGAAATAAGGTAAAGTGAGGGTGGGACTGGTGAGTCTTTAGGAAAGGAAAGTCTTTAGGAAAGGAAAATGGAAAGATATTATATATTCTTTTGCTTTTTTAGATTGCACAGAGGATTCTCTAGGGAATGATACTGAAACCACTGCCCGTTTTTTAAAATTTGTTTTATTAATTTTTATTGATTTCAGAGAGGAGAGGAGAAGGAGAGAGAGAGATAGAAACATGAATGATGAGAGAGAATCATCGATCGGCTGTCTCCTACATGCCCCACACTGGGGATTGAGCCAGCAACTGGGGCATATGGCCTGACTGGGAATCGAACTGTGACCTCCTGGTTCATAGGTCGACACTCAACCACTGAGTCACGCTGGCCAGGCTCCACTGTCTGTTTTCCAAGAGAATTTTTAGTAATGTTAGAGATCAGATTACCATGAGCTTGTGCTGGGAGGAATAAATGCAACATGGAACCTATTACTGAAGTAGGCTCTAAGCTTTTTGCTTTGATGACTTAAAAGCCAGAGGAGAATGGAGTTGAAATTGTTCCACTTGGGTAGGCATTTGTTTATGATGTTAAAACAAAAATTAGAATAGATGCCCTGAGAAGTTCATTCAGTTCAGATTATTCTCTAAATGTGGGCCCCAGCCTATTTAGGGTATTCACAGATAGCCAGGACTATTTGAAAATGGGCTGCAGTCCATCATCATTATTATTATTTTTAATCTTCACCCAAGGATATTTTCTCCATTGATCTTTGGACAGAGTGGAAGGAAGGGAGAGGGGAAGAAAGAGGAAAAAGAGAGGGAGAGAAAAATCGATGTGAGAGAGACACATCGATTGGTTGTCTCCCGCTCACGTCCCAACCCAGGCCAGGGATTGAACATGCAACCGAGGTATAAGTCCTTGACTGAGAATTGAACCAGAGACCCTTTGATCTGTGGGCCAATGCTCTAACCTTGAGCACCACCCAGGCCCTTTCATTTATTTTAGTCAACAAATATTTAGCAAGTGCCTACTAAGCTCTAGACTCTAGTCTGAGCTATCTTATTTGTGAATATTCTACATGAAACAAAATAAACAAGAGAGAAGATCTAGCAGAAGTATAGGTTCAATTAATAAATTTTTTTAAAAAGCTAACTACATGTTAGAAATGAGACATTTTGCCATGTGGTCTAGATCAGTAATTTTCAGCCTTTTTCATTTCATGGCATGCATAAACTAATTACTAAGATCCTGCCACACACCAAAAAATATGTCTTTTGCCAATCTGACAGAAAATTTGTATAATTTTGATTTCTTCACACTGGATGGCTATTGTTGTGTTGTCTGTTGTCATTCTCTTATTTGAGAATCTAAGGTAAAAGAGTCAGTGCTCCTGACTAAATAGTTTCAAAAATTCTCGTGGCACACCAGTGTGCTGCTACACACGGGTTGAAAATCACTGGAGTAGATCAATGATTCTAACCCCTGGAGTCTTGATGTGTTGTCAGTTATAAACTGAATAGAAAGTTATTTGTCATTAAAGTATCAAAAGTTATTTACATTTAAATTAACCAGTAATGTATATAATACTTTTTTCAAATGATTTATTTTTAAATTAACCAGGTCAGATTTAGTGTAATGCTATAGTGGTTTAGCTCTCATGCACTTGAGTAGGAGGGTCATAAGGTTACCTCATTGTAGTTTGGGAAGTTGTGGTGTCTATGATCTACCATCAGACATATGCTCTGGTGAAAAATTGGTTGAGAATTCATTTTTCCAGGGGTTAGAAATATGAATGAGATATCTGGACAGTTCCCTTCTATGTTTCTCAGTCCAGAGGAATGAAGAAAACTGCAGGAATCAGTAACACAAGAGAGAAAGTAAGATGGTGTCATGAGCAATACTTAGAAGACTGACAATGATAATATCTGTCTGAAAGTTGAACTCAGGACTCACTTGTTGAGCCCTTACTATATGCCCAGGAGCTCTGCTAACCGTTGAGTATACAAAGATGAATGGTTGCTCTTGGTCTTAGTATTCATTAAGTACTATTTGGATATAACTTTGTGAGAGAGATGATACTTAGGTTGATGCTTTGGAGGCAGGGGTGGAAGAATGTAGCACTTGCACAGGGCCTTGAGGGATGAATAGCAGTTAGGCATTTGAAGGTTGACATGGAGCAGCATCAACAGCATAATCATAGGTTTTTTTCGGAGACTGTCAAGTGTGCTTTCTGACTTAATTGCAGGCTTCCTGAAGTGAGTTAAGCTGAGCAGGTAAGTTACTGCCAAACTGAGGTCAGTTGCTTTGAGGAGTTTTTGGAACTACTGAAAATGCAGGATAGGGGAATAGCCCTGAAATGTTCACGTAGCTCTCTTGTGTTGGTAAGGTTGCTTTAGTCCTATGTAGCTATTCTGTGGCCTTAAGGTATTTTAAAGTATTTTTTTTTCTGAATTGTTTGAAAATAAGTTGCAGATTTTTTTACCCTTAAATACTTTGGTGTGTATTTCCTGAAAGCAAGGACATTCTTACGCTGGCTGGGTAGCTCAATCGGTTAGTGCAGCGGTTCTCAACCTGTGGGTCGCGACCCCTTTGGCGGTCGAACGACCCTTTCACAGGGGTCGCCTAAGACCATCCTGCATATCAGATATTTACATTACAATTCATAACAGATTGCGGGTTCAATCCCCAGTCAGGGCACATACAAGAATCAACCTGTGACTGCAGAAATAAGTGGAATAAATCGATGTGTTCCCCCCCCCTGCCTTTCCTTCCTCTCTCTCTCTTAAATCAATAAAATAAAAAATTAAAGAAGAGGCATTCTCTTATATTACCACGGTGTAATTACCAAAATCAGGACCTTATTTAAACTTGGCCAGTGATTTTACTGTTACCTTTACCTCATTTATGGAAGTGGTCTTGTCTTCATTTACTTACTCTTTTGATAACTTGTGTTTTTTTTTATATTCATAAATTTGAAAAGAAATCCAGAAAAGTACAAGAATAGTAAAACTTAACATTTATGTCTCCTACTGCCCAGAACTGTTGGTATTTGGCCATGAGGTCCTTTTGCTGACCTGCATTGGGTCTGCTTTTTCTGGCCACTTACTACCTCTCCAACTTCATCTTTCCTCATTCTCCTTCTTACTGATTCTGCCCCAGCCACATAGCCTCCTTGCTATTCTGCAAGCACAGTAGTTATACTCTCACCTTTTATTCAGCACACTTTTATTGAATACCTCTTCTTCCCAACCAGAGCAAATAGATCCATTGGAAAAGTAATTTTATCAGCTAAGTAGTTAGTAATATTTAATTCATTGGCTCATTCAACAATTACTTGAGCAGCACTTCTTATATACTAGAACTTTGAGAGTGGAGAGGAAAACTGGAGGGGGTTAGGAAAACACACAAAATGAATAACTTATCTCCTTGACATCAAGGAGGCACTTATAAGACTGGATTGTCCTGGATACTTCTAGTTGGTAAATGGTGAATAGCATTATTGGTTGTTCATTGCCCAGCTTAAATATTTCTAATCTGCCAATAATGTTGACAACTATTTTTTCCAGACAAAATTTCAAGTTAGCCCTATTTTTTGATGCTGTGATTCTTTTTCCAAGATTTCTGTTGGATATGGGAATTTAAAAACTCAATATATATGGCCAGATAAAGAATGTTTTGAAAATGTAAAAAAGTACTTTAATATGTTTTCTAAGGTTTTAAAGGGAAATCACTTCAGTTTCTCATTAATTTTCATCATTGAAAAACATAACAGAATTTAAGGTCATCCCAGACTATGTGGATGTAGTATGGCCATCATTTTTGAGTCATAAGGAGACAACAATGAAATATTTTATTTAGTGTTAATTTTAAAAAATATATATTTTTTTATTGATTTCAGAGAGGAAGGGAGAGGGAGAGAGAGAAAGGAACATCAGTGATGAGAGAGAATCATTGATCGGCTGCCTCCTGCACACAGGATCAATCCTGCAACCCGGGCATGTGCTCTTGGCTGGAATAAAAACCTGGGACCCTTTAGTCCACAGGCCGATGCTCTATCCACTGAGTTAAACCAGCTAGGGCATTACTAATTCTTTTTTTTTTTTAATTAAATCTCTGACCACTGGGTACACTGGTTCTTGGATCTCTAAGGAGGTGCTAATTTAGCCTCTGCCTGAGGCTACCCAGCAGGAGCTATGGAGAGATCTGCAGATTCCTCTTCTTTGTTTGGGGTTTGGAGGTGCCCAGATGAGGCCCAGCTGTGAAGCAATGCAAGCTGCTGTGGGGCCTTGGGCCTTCTTTTGGATGTTCTGGGTCTCTCTGACTCAGCTGCAGTTTGTTAGGTAATTTTCAGATTGCAAAAGCCTCTGTGCACAGCTTGGGTGGGGCAGGGTCTCAGGGGATCAACAGGATGGAGCAAGCAGCTATGGCCGCTCCTCAGTCCTACCCTAAGAGGCCCTGCGTCTCAGTGTCCTGGTAATTGCTGCAAGCACCTCTGAGAGAAAACCTCCCTCAAGTTCCGCCCGCTGCCAGACAGTCCAGTTTTTCCCCGTATGAGTCTGGGTCCCCAGAGACTCGCCCAGAACTGGAGTTCAGAGCAGTCAGGAGCTTGAGACTCCCTCCCAATTGAAAAAGACAACCGTGTCCTCAGTTGCCAGCCCTTTCCACGTGCGCCTCCGTACCTCTGCACTTTACTTCTGCACCTCCTCTGAGTCTCAGCGTGCTTTTCTCTTTCCTTCTAGTTGTAGAATTTCCACTCAGCCAGCCTTCCTGTGGTTCTGGATGATGTCCGTTTTGTCTTTTAGTTGTATTTTCGAAGTGGTTGTTCGAGGCAGCAGTTTCTGGTGTTTACCTATGCTGCCATCTTGGTTTCCTCAATACTAATTCTTTATAAGTACTAGTTCTTGATGAATTTTCACAACTACTCTCTGAATTAAGGCTTCTGGGACCCCTATTTTATTTTATTTATTTTTTTGTGCCTCCTCCTCCTCCTTCTCTCCCCTCCCCTCTGTTTATTATTGAGAGGAATAGATATTCCCCTTTTTGGGACCCCTAAAGGGTCATTTTGCTGTTTGTTTTTTTTCTATAAATTTCAAAGCCAATACATACTAGGAAAATTTAAAACCAACTGCAAGAAAAAAGAAAGTCCTCCCTTTATAGCCTTCTCACCCTAGAACTACATTACAATTTGGAGTGTGGCTTTCCATCCTTCCAGATGTGGTTCTGTGCATTTATCAACATACTTATAGCCCTGACCGGTTTGGCTCAGTGGATAGAGCATCGGCCTGCGGACTCAAAGGTCCCAGGTTCGATTCCGGTCAAGGGCATGTACCTTGCTTGCGGGCACATCCCCAGTAGGGAGTGTGCAGGAAGCAGCTGATCGATGTTTCTCTCTCATTGATGTTTCTAACTCTCTATCCCTCTCCCTTCCTGTCTGTAAAAAATCAATAAACTATATATTTAAAAACAAACAAAAAAACATACAGCTTTTAAAAAACACAATAATATACTCATATTATATTACTCAGTGGCTTGCCATTTTCATTTATGTTATTCTTCCATGTTAGTTCATATCTTCTTTCACAATTGCATGTAATTTATTTTATTGTGTGGTATTCCAAAAATGTATTTAACTTAACTATCCTCTGCTGAAAGACATTTGAGTTATTTCTGATTTTTCACTATTAAGTCTCCCTTATTTATAGGCAAAGCCCTAATATTTGCCAAGGAGTGACTTAGCCAGAGTTGTACACTTCCTAGATGGCTGGTGTGGTGATGCATGGTCTCTGACCCCCATCTTCCAAATGAGTGCCTGATGCCATCTGATGAGATGCTGGATGCTGTGTAAATCAAGTTCCTGCCTGAGGGAATTTGTATAGTATGTGATGCTCTTGGGGAAGTTGTACAGTATGTGATATCCTCCCACTGCTCTTTGAAGCAGTGTGTCCACTCTGAGTAAGAAGCTTATTAGTAGGGTGGCCAGTCTTGAAGAGCAGTGTGTGGTACAAGTGATATCAGCTCCAGACATGGTGGTGCCTTTGGAATTCTTTCATTTGAGGCGGGGAGGAATTTTTAAATTTGATCTGGTAAGTGAATGGTGTTACTGGTGTTCCTTTTGGAACAGGGCTTAGTGGTGAGTACAGGATGATCCAGAAAGATTGCTGGGAGAGAGGCGGGGTTACTGAAAACTCATTCACCAGGAATGTGTTATGTAAGTAAGCAGGAAGGAAGGCAGTATCATCATCAGGAACATCTAGCAAGGCCCCTTGAGGCCAGGATACTGCTGTATTAGTCATTGTTTAATAATTTCTGTCCTGAGCTGGTGCCAGTCTTGAAATTTCTAACCTGGGATGGAGTCATGATCTGAGAAATCAGTATGAAGGAGGTTCTTGGGCAGCAGGAGGAGGAGCTGGGGAAGGCAAGTCTAGTCCAGAGCAGGAGAGGATTAACTGCTCCAAAAGCAGCTCTGGCATTTGGGGCAGCTTTTCTATCTCGTGGAATGAATGCTCAGTGATTTTTGTGAGGGCTTAGTGCAGAGATTTGCAGTCCAGGGGATAGGCTTGGCAAGATTGCTTTCCTCCTATTTACATATTCTGTGGCCTCAAATTTTTTCCTGCATGTTTGTTTTCCCTGCATATACTTTTAAGAAGTTTTTATTTAGGAATAATTTCAGACATATCAAAGTTGCAAGCATAGCACAGAGAATCCCTGCATACCTTGGGGATACTGAGGTTGGTTACAGGCCACTATAATAAAGCAAGTCAAGCAATAAAGGGAGTTGTAATCTTTCTTCTTGTGGAGAATCTTGCCTTCAGTTTGTGAGAAACACAACATTCTCGAAACTGAATAAAGCAAAGCTCAGTAAGACGAGGTATGTGTCTATATCTTCAATCAAATTCCCTATTTGTTTGCAATTTACCATGTTTGCTTTATTATCATTTTTGGGTTTTTTTCCCCACTTTTAAAAAAAGTCTTTATTGTTGAAAGTATTACATATGTCCCCTTTCCCCCCATTGACCTCTTCCAGCCTGCCCCTGCCCCAGGCCTTCACCACCCTATTCTATTCTTTAAAGTATTTTTTCTGAATTGTTCGCAAACAAGTTGCAGACCTTTACCTCTGAATACCTTAGTACATATTTCCTAAAAAATAAGGATGTTCTCTTACATTACCACCATATAATTATCAAAATCAGGACCTTGTTCCAGCTTTATCAGTTGTCACAATAATGCCCTTTATAGCAGAAGTGGGAAAAACATTTTTTTTTTTTCTTCTGGTCAGGATCTAATCCTGGGTGACACATTGTATTTAATTGTCATTTTTTAAAGTCTCCTTTTATCTGAAACAATTCTTCAGTCTTTCATGACCTTGACATTTCTGAAGAATATGCTGTTCCTCAATTTGGGGTTTTCTGATTTATCCTCATGATTAGGTTTAGGTCAGCGGTTGCCAACCAGTGGTCCGAGAGGTCCAAAAGGTTGGCGACTGCTGGTTTAGGTTATTCACTTTCAGCAGGATACCATGTAAGTAACATGTCCTTTTCAAGTGTGTTGTATCAGGAGGCACATGGTATCTGTTTGTCCTATTTATTGGTGATGTTAACCTTGATCACTTGTGTAAAGTAGTAGGTACACAGGTTTCTCTACTATAAATCTATTATTTTTTCCTTTGTAATTAAAATTTTTCTTTGAGACTATGTAAATATCTCCTTTCTTTATTAAATGTTCACCTACTATTTTAGCATTTATTGATATTTCTTGCTTGAAACAACTTTAACTATGATGGCTGCCACATGGTGATTTCCAACTCTCATCATTACTTCTACATTTATTAGTTTGTATTGTATTGTAAGGAAGAGCTTTCCCTTCTTTTTTATTTGTTGTATTTATTAATACCCACATGGACTGTTAGATTCTTACTTTGTTCTATGGGCTGTAATCTGTTTCTATCATTACTTATTTTAATAACCCATATTGCCTTATATTTGGCCAGTGGGAGCCCTTCAAACTTGTTCCTGTTTCTTCTCTTCTTTGAGCATTTATTTTCTGGCATAACAAGTTGTTTAAAACTCATCTTGTGCCCTAACCGGTTTGGTTCAGTGGATAGAGCGTCAGCCTGTGGACTCAAGGGTCCCGGGTTCGATTCTGGTCAGGGGCATGTACCTTGGTTGCGGGCACATCCCCGGTGGGGAGTGTGCAGGAGGCAGCTGATCGATGTTTCTCTCTCATCGATGTTTCTAACTCTCTATCCCTCTCCCTTCCTCTCTGTAAAAAATCAATAAATTATATTTAAAAAAATAAAAAACAAAAAAAACTCATCTTGTAACTTATCCAACCCTGGATCCAGCTATTTCTCCAAGAAGTTCTGTTTCTTTTAAATGAAGAATTTTGAAACCAAGATCTGGGCGCTGTGTGTGCTCATTGTTCCTAGGGTAAACAGAGAAAATGTGCAAGTTCCTCTTTATCATCTGCCTTCCTAGCCCAAACCCCTCTCCAGAGGTAACCAATATCAACAGTTAGATTTCTATCCTTCTGGTTTCCTTTCTGTGCATTTTTATATCTTTCTCTCCTCTCACCACCCCCCCAACCACACATGTGTACTGGGCAACTTCCTGTTTTCACTTAATGTATCTTGAGATTACTCATATCAGTAAGTACAGAGCTACTTCATTCTTTTAAGTGGCTGATTAGAATTACATAATTCCGACTTCTCAATTTTTTTTAACTGCTTCTCTGTGAACATTTTTGGATTATTTTTCTTTTTAAAAAATATTTTTATTGATTTTAGAGAGGAAAGGAGAGGGAGAGAGAGATAGAAACATCAATGAGAGAGTCACGCCCTCTACTGAGGATCGAGTCCTCAACCCAGGCATGTGCCCTTGACCAGAATCGAACCCGGGACCCTTCAGTCCACAGGCTGATGGTCTATCCACTGAACCAAACCAGCTAGGGCTGGATTATTTTCTTTAAGCATTTGACTGGACTTGCTGTGAATATTTAAATCTGTTCATGTTTTTCATTTATTGCTTTTGTTATTTCAAAGCTGAGGAAGTTATTCCTTTACAGACCTGAAAAATGTTTTATTTATTATAGTATTTGAAGTACATGTCAAAAAAGTTTTAACTACTGGGTTCACATGGTATCATTGCTGACTAGAATACCAACTGTATTAGAGGTTAGTGCTGAGCGAACACAAAACAATGAGAAGTGGCCCTTATCCTCTGGCTGGAGAAGTGACAAATAATAGGATCCAAGAGCATATCCAAGGTGTTAAAGATGGGGTGCAGCAGATGAGTCATTTGTGCCAAGAGTTGATGGCATGTGATCCCTGAGAGCCAGGGCCACCTGGATGCCTTTCTGCATGTGGAGTGAGCTGGGTCTGGACGGACGTGAAGACTTGGCTGAGCCAGGGAAGAATGGCAGGGAGAGGGCACAGCATGAGCAGAAGTATGAGCTGTGGGAATATGAAGCAGTTGCTGGGGCTAGCAATGGGCTAGGGCAGATGCTGAGGTCTGATTGTGGATTAATGGGAGATGAGTTTAGAAAGCAAGATGGTACTTCGATTGACATGGGATTAGAATGCAGACAGAGTATCACCATCATAGTTATCTAATTGTGAGGTTTTGAGGTACTAGCAATGAATATACAAAAAAGGGTGTGTGTATAAATAGGACATTTATTTCTAAGCCAAATTTCAAGAAACATAGTTTAGAAACCCTTTTTAGTATAAAAGTAATGTATGCTTATTGAAAAAGGGAAAATATAAAGCATTACCCAAGTATATAGAAAATGAGAGGGCTTCCAATTCTACTGTTAGGACTGAAGGACCAGGACCGGTCAATAGTTGCTATGATGCGCACTGATTACCAGGGGGCAGACACTCAATGCAGGAGCTGCCCCCTGGTGGTCAGTGCGCTTCCACAGCCAACCTTCCATGGTGCCCTCCCACCCTCTCGCCCCCCCTGCTGGCCAACCTCCCGCAGTCCCTCCCCCCTACCGGCCGGCCCCCCAGATAAGCCTCAATCTCTGGCCAGGCCAAGTGATCCCACCCATGCATGAATTCGTGCACTGGGCCTCTAGTTTAACAATATTACAATAAGTATAATGGCTTAAAACAGTTATTTTCTCAGTTTCTATGGGTGAGGATATCAGGCACAGCTTAACTGGATCCTCTGCAAGGCTGTTATCAAGGGGTTGGCCAGGGCTGTGTTCTCATATGAAAATTCTGTTAGGGAAGGATCTGCTTCCAGGCTCACATGGTTGTTGGCAGCATTCAGTTCCTTGCAGGAAGTCAGACTGAGGGCTACATTTTTTTGCTGGCACTCTCAATTCCTTGTCACATGGGCCTCTTCATAGAATAACTCACAACATAACAGCTTGTTTCATCCAGTTAGCAAGAAAGTGTATACCTACTAGTAAGATGGATGCTACAATCTTACATAACAATCATGAAAGTGACACACTGTCACCATTGCCTTATTTTATTAGAGGCAAGCTACCAGTCAGTCCTTCCTACACTCAGAGTGAGAGGATTTATACATGGATGTGAATACCAAAAGGCAGGGATTATTAGGAGACATAGTCTATCCTCCACAGTCACCACCAAAAAAAGCAAAAATAAAAGGGAAGAAAACATTCCTCAGGGTTACTATTCTTAAAATGAAATTTAAACCTGTGTATTACTTTTCTCTGTATAGTAGTAATTTGGAATAATAAAGAGCAAAGGGTGATTGTTTGGATTTTGGGCCTGGGAGCCAGAGAGAGCTCTATGTATTGCCAAACAAAAATATGTTAAATATGAGGAAGAGTACAGAGCATTTAAATGGTAATACCGTAAGCATTTGCAAATATTGATTTCCATATTGCTTTCTAAAACAGGAATAAATTGTTTTCTACTCCAAGAGTAATTTGATTACCCCTGGTTTTTGAACCAGGCTTCCATAAGAATTTAACATCTGTATTTTCTGCCCTGTGTCCTAGTAACTGCTTCCATGTTGACAAGGACCATACTATCTCAAAAGTGGATGATGTCCCTTAACTGGTGCCACCAGTGACACATGTTCCAAATGAACTTCCTCCCCTTGAGAAATACATACCTGTGAGTGACACTCTGGGCTTACGTATACATTGGCCAGCAGGCCCTTTTGGCAGCCAGTGGCTCTCCCAGTTTCTTGACTATGCTTCCATCACCCTGTTTGTTTTGTCACAGGAACACCTTTCTGGGGAGGAGCATAATGTGAAAATGTAAAAGAATTTTGTTGCTTTTTCTACTGTGAAAATAATATGGCCATTATAAACACATTAGAAAACATGGAGAAGTAGAGTTCTCTGGGGTCTCTTTTATAAGGGTACTAATCCCATTTATAACCTAATCACCTTTCAAAAGTCCCTTCTCCAAATACCATATTTGGGATTAGGCTTCAACATATAAATTTTGGGGATCTATAGTATTATCATACCAGGTATATCTTTATTTCAGTAGATAGTTTGACCACATCTCTCTTGAAATCTATCTGTATACAAGGAGGAAATAGATATATGAATGTGTTGATGATCTGCATAGATGAAATTGAATTGGCTCAGGCAACTCTGCCCACAGTGTAGATTAATTGATTAGCGTCAGCCTAAAGTCTATTCCAAAGGCAGTCCTCAGCTTTGTCCTACTGGATCTTTATCAACAACTTGGCAAAACACCTAAGAATGTATGGGATTACAGAATCAAGGGTTATAAAATTATTGGAATAAAATAATCGGATGGAGTTTAATACGGGTAAATATAACTTCTAATATATAGTTTGACAAAACTATTTGGGGAACATGGAAATACACTTTAATTCATGTTTTAAAAAGACAACACAAAGTTCAGAGTTTTAATGGCCTAAGCTTGGTACTCCTTAGCATTGTATAATGTGATTATTATTATTTTTTAATCTTTGGCTGCATTTGTAAAAGTAAAATGTCCTAAAAGGTGGGGATTATAATCCCACTGGTTTATAGCAGGTATTGGATTTCACATTTTTTTTCTTTTTTATTAAATCTTTATTGTTCAGATTATTACATTTGTTCCTCTTTTTTCCCCCCATAACTCCCCTCCACCCAGTTCCCACTCCACCCTCCGCCCTCACTCCCACCCACTGTCCTCTTTCATAGGTGCGCGATTTTTGTCCAGTCTCTTCCTGCATCCCCCACACCCCTTTCCCTCCCAAGAATAGTCAGTCCATTCCCTTTCTATGCCCCTGATTCTATTATAATCACCAGTTTATTCTGTTCATCAGATTATTTATTCACTTGATTTTTAGATTCACTTGTTGATAGATGTGTATTTGTTGTTCATAATTTGTATCTTTACCTTTTTCTTCTTCTTCCTCTTCTTAAAGGATACCTTTCAGCATTTCATATAATACTGGTTTGGTGGTGATGAACTCCTTTAGCTTTTTCTTATCTGTGAAGCTCTTTATCTGACCTTCACTTATGAATGATAGCTTTGCTGGATAAAGTAATCTTGGTTGTAGGTTCTTGGCATTCATCACTTTGAATATTTCTTGCCACTCCCTTCTGGCCTGCAAAGTTTCTGTTGAGAAATCAGCTGACAGTCTTATGGGTACTCCCTTGTAGGTAACTGAGTTTCTTTCTCTTGCTGCTTTTAAGATTCTCTCTTTGTCTTTTGCTCTTGGCATTTTAATTATGATGTGTCTTGGTGTGGTCCTCTTTGGATTCCTTTTGTTTGGGGTTCTCTGTGCTTCCAGGACTTGTAAGTCTATTTCTTTCACCAGGTAGGGGAAGTTTTCTGTCATTATTTCTTCAAATAGGTTTTCAATATCTTGCTCTCTCTCTTCTTCTGGCACCCCCATAATTCGGATGTTGGTACGCTTGAAGCTGTCCCAGAGGCTCCTTACACTATCTTCGTATTTTTGGATTCTTTTTTCATTTTGCTTTTCCGGTTGGGTGTTTTTTGCTTCTTCGTATTTCAAATCTTTGACTTGAATCTTGCGATCCTCTGGTCTGCTGTTGGGAGTCTGTATAGTATTCTTTATTTCAGTCAGTGTATGCTTAATTTCTAGTTGGTCCTTTATCACAACATCGAGGGTCTCACTAGATTTCTTGAGGATCTCACTACATTTATCAGCGGTTTCTAGAAAATTCTTGAAAAACCTTATAAGTGTGGTTTTGAACTCTATATCCAGCAGTTTGCTTTCCTCCATTTCTGTCATTTGTGTCTTGTTTCTTTGTCTCCGCATTTTTTATGCTTCCTTGTGTTGATAAAGTGGTTTTCTGTGCTAAGTGTCCTCTGGGGCCCAGTGGTTCAGCCTCCCCAATTACCTGAGGAGGACACTCTTGGTGCTCCCCCTTGTGGTCTTTGTGCACAGTCTTGTTGTAGTTAAGCCTTGATTGTTGTAGGTAACACTGAGAGGGATTGCCCTCCAGGCCAATTGGCTGTGAGAATCATCTGTGTCTGCAGTGGGAGAACTTCTGTCCTGGAGCTCTAGGGAGGTGCTAATCTAGCCTCTGCCTGAGGCTATCCAGCAAACACCTCCGTGCAAGGCTTGGGCGGGGCGGATCCGAAGGGATCAACAGGCGGGTGGAGCTAGCAGTTATGGCTGCTCTCAGTCCTGCCTTCAGAGGCCCCGCTTCTCAGTGTCCCAGCAATTGCTGCAAGTACCTCCGAGAGAAAGCTGCCCTCGAGTTCCGACTGATGCCAGACAGTCCCGCTTCTCCCGTATGAGTCTAGGTCCCCAGAGACTCACCCGGAACTGGAGCTCAGAGCCTGAGACTCCCTCCCGATTGAAACAGACAAACCGCGCCCTCAGCTGGCAGCCCGCTCCACGTGCACGTCTGTACCTTAGTATTTTACTTCTGCACCACACCTCCTCTGAGTCTCGGTATGCTTTTCTCTTTCCTTCTAGTTGTAGAATTTCCACTCAGCCAGCCTTCCTGTGGTTCTGGGTGATGTCCGTTCCGTCTTTTAGTTGTATTTTTGAAGTGGTTGTGCGAGGCAGCAAACTCCAGTGTTTACCTATGCCGCCATCTTGGTTTCTCCCGGATTTCACATTTTTAGAAGAATGTAGACAAAACTGAGTGCGTACTAGGATGATGTGTCTCCCAGCCAGAGTTTGTGAGTGCTGGTCAGAGGGATGTTTTATTTGGTTGATAATTATAACAGCTGTTTCCAGCTATGTTCCATAAATGACAAGCTTATTTTCTAAGATGTATTTTATATTAGAAACTAGAGGCCTGGTGCACGAAATTGTACACAGGTGGGGTCCCTCAGCCTGGCCCATGATCAGGGCCGATTGGGGCCTTCTTGCCCAGTCCCAATTGGGGCTGATCCCCAGAGGGAGGGACTGCAGGAGGTTGGCCAGCTGCAGGAGGTTGGCTGTGGAAGCGCACTGACCACCATGGGGCAGCTCCTGCATTGAGCGTTTGCCCCCGATGGTTAGTGCGCATCATAGCGACTGGTGGACCAGTCGTTCGGTTGACCGGTCGTAACGGTCTCTTAGGCTTTTATATATATAGATGGCCTGCTTTGGGCCAAGTACATGCTATCTATAGCTCTCTCTCTAGCTCTTTGAAATAGGTGTTGTTATTACCTTTATAGATCAGAAACTGAATAATCAGAATATTTTTAAAATGTACACAGCTTATTTATACAACCAATGAAGGGTAAAGTTGACTTTAAAATTGGCCATTTCCATTATATAGCATACTGTGTCTGGCATGAGCATGCACTGAAGGTGGGAGTGGTAGTGACTTCTGTTCTTCTGCCTATGAGCAGGTTAATTCCTGAAAGGCTATTCATAAGTTACATTTGTTCATAACCCCAAAATAGTACTCTGTAGTAATAAGACACTGAAATGCCCGATACTTTTCTAGGATCTTTGCATGTAATTTATTTAATTCTCACAACTCAGTGAAATTATCAATATTATCTCCATCCTGCACATGAGGAAACTGAGGCAGGAGTAAGTAGAAGACTCAGGATTTGAACCAGGTTGTCCAGCTGCAGAGCCCACTTTTTTTTAAATTCTCACCCGAGAATATTTTTTCCATTGATTTTCAGACAGAGTGGAGGCGGGGCGGGGGGGGGAGGGGAGGAGAGAAAGAAAGAACATGGACGTGAGAGAGACACATTGATTGGTTGCCTCCTGCAAGCACCCCAACCAGGGATGGAGAGTGAACCTGCAACTGAGGTATGTGCCCTTGACCAGAAATCGAACCCCCAACCCTTCAGTCTTTGGGCTGACGCTCTAACCACTGACCATATGTTTTTATTTATTTCAGAGTGGAAGGGAGAAGGAGAGAGAGATAGAAACATCAATGATGAGAGAGAATCATTGATCGGGTGCCTCCTGCATGCCCCTTACAGGGGTTGAGCCCACAACTTGGACGTGTGCCCTGACCGGGAATCGAACTGTGACCTCCTGGTTCGTAGGTTGTCTCTTAACCACTGAGCACACCGGCTGGGCTATATATATATTTTTAAGTATGTTTTTATTGATTTTTTAGGGAGAAAGGAAGGGAGAGGGATAGAGAGATAGAAACTGAGAAACATCGATCAGCTGCCTCCTACACATTCCCTACTAGGGATCGAGCCCACAACCTGGGCATGTGCCCTGACTGTAATCAAACCAGGGACCTCTTGGTTCCTGGGTTGAAGCTCAAACACTGAGTAACACAGGCTGGGCAGTAATTTTTTTTTTTCTTTGAAATTTCTTTAATTGCAAGAAATACCAAGTTATATACAGCTGCAAAATTTAGGGCAATCTCAGAATTTGCCAGAAATCATTGCTTTGTAAGGAATAAAATGTTATAAAAATTTGTAAGTAAAAGCTAATCAGCTTAGATAAATGTTGGGGTCCAGCCCCAAGAGGTCCAGGGGTTCACCAAGGTGTGGACGGAGACGGCGAAGAAGGAATGACACAGAGGCAGCTTTCAGTTGATCAGCAGCCTAGCCAGGATCTCTAGCCAGGATCTCCAGCGAAGTTCTGGTCAGGATCTGCAGCGAAGTTCTGTCCTGGGCAGTAATTTTTTATAAAATTGGTTCAAAGTTCTTATTTTCAACTCTTCATATATAGACTTTAACATTTTAATTTAAAAATTATTTTATTTACATATAATTGGTATATTATTAGTTTAGGTGTTGAATATTGTGATTTGACATTTTATGCCTTGCAATGTGATCATTCCACTAATTCTAGTAATCATCTGTCACTGCAAACCTAAGACTATATTATAGGCTATATTCTCCTTTACCTTTTACACTCATCCCCATCTTCTTCCCTCTGGCAGTTATCCCTTTGCTCTCTGTTTCTCTGTGTCTGTTTTTGTTTTGTTTTGTTTGTTTCTTTTTTTTTAAAATTTGTATTAAGTGAAACTACAGTATTTATCTTCCTACTGACTTATTTCACTTGGCATAATACCCTCTAGGTCCATCCATCCATGTTGTTGCAAATAATAAGATTTCATTCTTTTTTAAAAAAATATATATTTTATTGATTTTTTTACAGAGAGGAAGGGAGAGGGATAGAGAGTTAGAATCATCGATGAGAGAGAAACACCGATCAGCTGCCTCCTGCACACCCCCTACTGGGGATGTGCCCGCAACCAAGGTACATGCCCTTGACTGGAATCGAACCTGGGACCCTTTAGTCCGCAGGCCGACGCTCTATCCACTGAGCCAAACCAGTCAGGGCAGATTTCATTCTTTATTGTGTAATATTTCATTGTTTATATATACCACATCTACTTTATCCATTCATTACATTGATGGACACCTAGGTTGCTTCCATATCTTGGCTATTGCTGCAGTGAAAATAGGTGCATATATCTTTTGAAATTAGTGTTTTCATTTTATTCAGATAAATACCCAAATGTGGAATTGCTGGGTCGTATGATAGATCTATTTTTAGTATTTTGAGGAACTTTATACTGTTTTCCATAGTGGCTGCACTAATTTGCAGTCCTATTAACAGTACACAAGGGTTCCCTTTTCTCCACATCCTTGCCAAAACATTATTTGTTGATTTTTTTAATGATAGCCATTCTTTCTAGTGGGAGGTGTTATCATTTGCATTTCCCTGATGATCAGTGATGTTGAGCATCTTTTCATATGTCTGTTGGCCGTCTGTATGTCTTCTTTGGAGAAATGTCTCTTCATGTCCTCTCTTCACTTTTGGATTGGATTGTTTATTTTATTTTTTGATATTGAGTTATATGAGTTCCTTATATAGTTTGGATATCAACCCCTTATTGGATATATCATTTACAAATATATTCTTCTATTTAGTACATCCTCTTTTTGTTTTGTTGATGGTTTCCTTTGCTGAGGAGAAACTTTGTATTTCATGAAGTTCCATTTGATTATTTTTGACTTTATTTTTCTTTTTGGGGGGGACATAGCCAAAAACATATTACTCAGACTGATGTCAAATAGTTTGCTCCTATGTTTTCTTCTATGAGTTTTATGGTTTCAGGCCTTACATTTAAGTCTAATCCATTTTGAGTTTATTTGTGTGTGTGTGTATATATATATATCTATCTATCTATCTATCTAAGTGACCATTATGACTGGTCGACTGGTCGCTATGACGTGCACTGACCACCAGGGGGCAGACACTCAATGCAGGAACTGCCCCCTCATGGTCAGTGAGCTCCCACAGCGGGAGCGCCACTAAGCCAGAAGCCGGGCTGGGCTCATTGCTGGCGAGTGCAGCTGTGGCAGCAGGAGCCTCTCCTGCCTCCGCGGCAGTGCTACAGTGGGGCCATGATGAGCGGGAGTGGCATGGTGCCTGGCCCTGGTTTGGTCTCCTCCCCAGCCGCCTGCCACATGGCGCACTGCTACATCCCTCAGGGGATGTCAGACTGCCGGTTTAGGTTCGGCCTTCGGGGATTAGGCCTAAACCAGCTGTCCGACATCCCCCTATGGGTCCTGGATTGCTAGAGGCCTCTAGTATGGTATAAGAAAGTGGTCCAGTTTCTTTCTTTTTTTTTTAATGTATCTGTCCAATTTTCCCAGCACCACTTGCTGAAAATCATTTTCAATTCTTAAAATTTTCTTAAATTCGAAGATGTTTGTATTTTAGCATTCTTCTTTTTTTTTAAAGCATTCTTCTTTTGCATTATAAGTAAGTTTTCACAAATGTGGGCTTCAAATGCAAGTCAAAGGATGGTTGCATTTACTTGAACTTGACTGCTCTAGTCCTCAGGTGGGGCAGTCAGTAATGTTCTCTGATCTCAGACCTTAACTTTGTTTACATAGTGGTAAATGGAGCTGTCTGGAATGATTTTTTAAATACTGTCATATAGAAAAGGAATTATTAGGCTGACCCATATGAAATGGCCAATATTAGCCTTTTTAATCCTACAAAAAATGGCAAGTTTATATGGTTCAACCTAATAGGTTCAAGAGGAGGTAATTTGGGAGAAACCATTTGTATTTGGTTTTAAGAAAGAATTTTAGAATATATCAGAGGTTAGAGCTTTTAATTTCTCTACTGACATGCTTGTTCTATAGCAGGGGTGGGCAACCTTTTTGTGAGTGCGTGACAAAACCAGCAAAGTCTCTGACTCAAAATTCTTCTGTGTGCCAACCCTAATTTTTTGAGAACATGTTACGCCTACTTGACATCTCTTAAGGTGTACGTATGTGAAGAACCTTGGAGAAATAATAAAATTCATTCGAGTAACAAAAACAGTATATGATGATGAAAAATACATTTATTTTTTAATGTATACATGTATACTGATAGTCCGACAGAAAACTTTATGACTCCGTTTGATATTATCAGTGGGACTTTTGCTGCTGCATCACTGATGACAGAGATTTTACATCAGGTTTATATTTCATGACCTTCAGAGATATGCACGAGCTACTACTTTCATCCGTCAGGCTACTCCTATTACGAGACTTAACAAAATTCATCACTGAGAACAAAAATTCACAAGCGTATGTGGATGAAAACATGGAGAGTAACGCTGTTGCAAAGTTTTTTAAACAGAAAAAATTTTCTGGAATGGCATTCCAAGTCCTCAATAGTTTGTTTTCGACACTATTGAAATTGCTCTTCCCCTCTCTCGTCAATCCATGTCTATGGTCTTTAAGATAACTTGTTATGTAAAATTACTTATTTATCTAAGATGCACCTACACTGAATTTATCTGAAAAATAAAATAGTCGATATTAAGGAAAAAATTGTAAATGGAAGATTATAAGAGAGGGTTTTGCGTGCCAGCAAAAGTTACTGGCGTGCCATGTTTGGCACGCGTGCCAGGGGTTGCCCACCCCTGTTCTAAAGTATTAGTCTGAGAAATATCTCTTGTCCGGATGGAAAATGATTTTAAGGAGTTCTGCTTTGGGATGTGTGTATATAATTTTTTACTTGTTTGAATTGCCTATATAACAGCATCCATCAGCTCATCAAGCCTACCAGTTTTGCAATCATACCCTAGTGCTCCATAGAGTATGATTTATATTGAGTTTAAGGATTTAAAAATTTATTTTGATTATGGAATGTACTTTAAGAAGTAATCATATTTATGAAGTTTCAGCACACTATTTGCTTCTAATGGAACTTGTATCATTCATTGCATTTAGGAAAAATTTGTTTCACTCAAGAGAGCATATTCTTGAGTAACCTATTCTGTAGAGGCGTGGCTTGAGTTTAAGGTGATTCCTCATCCAGTGAGGGCACTGAAGGGAGTCCTCAATAACAGATTTTCTAACACATGAAGGCCTTGTGACAGCTTTATTTTTTGTCACTGATGCATGATAGACCATTGCCTTCTGTTTGTTTTTTTCTGGGGGTGTGGGGGTTCAGACTTTGTCTCTTGAATTTGATCATTGAGCCATCTAAGTTCTCCTCATGCCTTCCAGCTCCATTCAATTGGTTGTTTGTTTTTTATAGTCTCTGAGCCCTTTTGATGAAACAAAGTACGAGGTAGTGAAATCTCAAAAACATTTAATATTAAAACCTTTGTAACAGTTACACTGTCCTTGTGTAGAAACTGCTGTAAGATCCTTTAGGTGTATAAAGAGATCCCACTAGAAGAATCCCTAGTTCTGTTCACACAGATTGCTACTGGAATGCTGGTGAATCAGAGTCTGGCCCAATTCATGAGTAACAAGTGCTGGGGTGGGATCCTGATTTTTGTTTTTAGGGTTTCCCCTTCTTTTCCCAAAGTCTGAGAACTAGGGCAGCTTTGGAAAACAACAGCATGTTGATCTTTTCTTTCAAAATGTGAATCACAGTTGAGTCGCTATTATTTACCCTAAAGTTCTATTCCTTCTCTCTCCAAACAGTAATCTTTGGGAGGTAATGGCAGTCTGATTGATGTCTCCTGCTACATATGCATGCTATTCTTTCACTTTCTATTTCCATGTGTTAATTTGTGTGTTTTTTCTTCTTTTTTTCTAGTAACAAATACTTTTAAGAAAACAGGTGATATTGTGACATCTAAAGCACCAGCTGTTGACCTAGACCACAAATTTAGGTGCAAGGTTGTGGATTGTTTAAAATTTTTCCGCAAAGCCAAGCTGTTGTACTATCACATGAAGTATTTCCATGGAATGGAGAAGTCTCCAGAGCCAGAGGAGAGTCTAGGAAAGAGGCATGTCCAAACAAGGGGCTCTTCAGCTTCCGACAGGGCCAGCCAGGAGAGCCTGACCAGGAAGCGAGTCTCTGCCAGCTCCCCAAGTAAGTATTTTCATTCTGTGTTGTATCTGTATCATGGAGCACTCTGCTGCTCAAGTCTCAGTGGTTATATTTCTAACATAGAAAGCAGGTGTTGATGTGGTCCAATTGAGTCCCAAAAGATCGAAAATGACAAGTGATCCTCAGGGATTGCATTATGGGGGAAGCAGAAATACCTAACTCATTCTTACCTCAGCCTCTTGCTGTTCAAGTTACCTTGAGAAAGTCCCTTAGCCTTTGAAGGCTTTTGGTACTCCCAGTATGAAGTAGCGACAGTCAAGGGAAGGGAACTTCTTCCAGAGCCAGCAAAAGAATTTGTGCTCAGAAGAGCATGGCTGCAATCATCCCATCCTCCATCCCTGCCTGCAAAAGAACAAAAGAACTAAAAGATGATATGTGATTTTCCTGGATGGTCAAAATTTGAGTCTGATTTTATGATAATTGCAACTGAAAATGTTTCTCTATAGCATTGTTTATTTTGCATAGACACTACCCTAGTGTAAGGGTTACCATAAAATCTCATGTTCATGTTTTATTATAGAGAACCTTTTTGGAGATTTCTTTTGAAATTCATAGAAATTGAGAAATTATATTTTTCTGGGGAATTGCAGGAGAATTAATGAGTTTTTAGTAAATTCTACAAGCTTCCTGGCTTTTTACCTAAAACGGTAACATTATTGTATACTAGAGGCCCGATGCACGAAATTTGTGCAAGAGTAGGCCTTCCTTCCCCTGGCTGCTGGCACTGGCTTCCCTCTGGCACTTAGGACCCGGGCTTCCCTCCGGCTGCTGGCAGGTACCCAGGACCTGGGTTTCCCTCGCAGCCCTGGCTTTGTCCGGAAGGACGTCCGGTCTAATTAGCATATTACACTTTTATTATTATATTTAGCTTATAGCTTCTCCATTAAAATACATAGGTATTCGATGGCATGTGAAACTCCTGGGGCATCTGACAGCATGAAAATCAGGTTTCAGGACAGTAGGGCAGGGCCATGCAGACTAAGGTGGTCTCTTGACCCTCTGTACGAACCCAATAGATGGGGTGTTGCTATTTGGTATAATTAAGAAACCTGGGTGATTGAATTTCTACTTTGATTTACTGCCCTTGGATCTCATATTAATATAAAGTAAGTCTTCACTTTATGTTGTCAGTAGGTTCTGTGACTTTAAGTGAAACAATGTATAATGAAGCCAATTTTTTTTACCATAGGCTAATTGATCTAAATAATTAAGTCCTGCTTCTGCCACTAACCAGCAGGAGCCTCTGTTATTATTATCTGTGAACCCGGTTCAGTATACGTTCATGTTGCTGGCTATCAATGAGAGCAAACATAGCAGGGTATTCAGGAGATTCCACAGGCCTCAGCGCTCCAGAAGGCACCCCCTGTTCTAGGCATCTCCTCCTACTTTTCTCCCATCAAGGCCTCTGACCATCTCCTCACTGTTTTGCTGGTACTTGACTAATCTGATAACTAAATTTCTTAAGATTTGAAAGAATAAAACCAGCTTAATAGCTCACTTGTTTTCTTGGCATATCTAAGTTTCACCTCAGACTTCTAAGAAAACCCTTATCTTTAGGAGTAGAATTTCAGACATTTTAGGGGAGTTCAGCTGGGGAGATGTTTCTGGATGAGACTCTGACACCAGGCAGCCTGTGTCCTGGTTTATAGGCATTGTGAACTTGACCTTATGCTTAAGTGAAAAACAGAATATTAAAGGATTTGTGCTGCTTGGGGATAATTACTGTAAAAAAAAGTACCCTCCTTTTGCTGAGTGCTCAGATTATGACCGATGGAAACTTGGGTTCTAATAGATTTCTCAGATGGAGATTCCTGACCAGAAAACTCTGCAGAGATGATTTTTTGGTGTAACCCCTCAATTTTCCTGCCAGTAATGTTGAGTGGGAGAAGCTGTTCTGGTCTGAGAGTCCAGAGACTAAGTCTTTTCTATTTATTTTATAATATTTTTTTATTGATTTCAGAGAGGAAGGGAGAGGGGGAGAGAAACATCAATGATGAGAGAGAATCATTGATCGGCTGCCTCCTGCACACCCGCTACTGGAGATGGAGCCTGAAACCTGGGCATGTGCCCTGATCACCGGAATCAAACCAAGACCTGCTGGTTCATAGGTTAACGCTCAACCACTTAATCATATTGGCTGGGCCAAAGACCAAATCTTTGTAGCAATCCTGCTATTGTCTACTTGTGCTCTGAGCTCATTACGGATCTGACTTCCTCATTTCTGAAGTGATGATGTAGGGTACAAAAGCACATGAACAGATACAGTGAAAAGGGCCAAGTCCAATGTCAGGGACATATAAAGTACTGTGGGAACACAGATTCAGATTTTGCCTATAGAGCAGGATGAGATGTTGAGAGGAGAAGGCGACATTTGAGTTAGCTTTAAAGGGTATGGGTAGGTAAGGGTTGGGCCAGAAGTCAGAGGAATAGGAAAGGCATCCCTCTGCTGGGAACAAGCAGAGCAAAGGTTTACAGTCATCGAGGACAACAAACTGTCAATGATAGTCTGTCCCTAAAGTGCCCTTCTGACTCTTACTTTCAGATGTTTCCTCTTCCCTGAGTTAAGCCTTTAGTCTCTCATAAGTGAATTTGGAAGGTCAGTGTAGATTTGCTTTTCCAAATGAGGTTTCTTACGGTGCCAGAATACATTTAATAAATTCTCTTCAGGGGCAAGTTTAGGCTTCCTTGGTACTGTATTGGGTTTGTTTCTGCATATGTGAGTTCAGTCCAGAGTAGAGGTTTGGCTCACAAAGAATATTCTAGGATGAAAGGGAACCTTTGGTTCATGTTCTCACTCTGGATAAATCTTAGCTTTAGGCCAGAATGAGCCTTTGGGCAGTGGGTGCTTCTTTGTCACCATCTGCACATTTTTTCTTGTGGTATTAGACTGGCCTTCTGATAGGGACATGTGCTTTCTCCTTTAATGGAAGAGAGTAATATGAGCTTAATTAGGGTATAGATTACTATGTCAAAGTAGTTGGCTTTAACAAGACAGGTTTATTTCCTTCTCTGGTCAGACTGCAAGCGCCCACAGTGGCTCTGTGAAATTGTCCAGAACTAGCCTTTTCCTCATTGTTCCATCAGGCCTAAGGTTAAGGTGTTGTTCTCCTCTGCATGATCCAGAATTGCTTACCACCTTGCCTTCTTTTAGCTGCTGGGAAAGGAAAGGAAGGGCATGCTTCTTTCTTTTAAGGGCACAACCCAAAAGTACCACAATCACTTCTGTTCATATCCCAAACATATGTACCTGGCTCTAACTCTGTCAGGGGAAGCTGGAAAATGTACTCTCTTCTTGTAGAAGAAGTGGGGAAAAAAGGGTATTGGAGAATGCATAGCAGTCTGTGTCATATGAGCTACGGCAGAAAAATATAGGGTTTGAGGGAGGGACTTATTGGAGGGCTATTTTTGGCTGATGTCTGGGTGGGATCCCTGGTAGGGGATGATGGGAGATGAAGCTGGGAGAGTAGACACGGTGAAATGATGGTGTTAGGCCATGAGCATCACTTCCTCTGATAGACAATGAGAATCTTTCCAAGAGAATACCCACTTCTACTCTGTACTTGAGCTGCCATCCCCTCATGCAGATCAGAACACGCTCTAGTCATTGCTTATGTCAGCTGTGTGGCCATGCTCTGTGGTATACAAGCAGTTCTCCCATAGGTGAGAGTGATATTCTTTCCTCTTTCCTCCTGGAAGCAGCAGTTTGCTGCCCTTCTTCTGTCATAAGTTAGTGATGATGTGATGGAGAAATAGGGAGCAGCCCTGGCCGGGTGGCTCAGTTAGTGGGAGCATCATCTTACACCAAAAGGTTGCAGGGACGATTCCTGGGCAGGGCACATACTTAGTTGCAGGTTTGATCCCTGGTCGGGGTGCGTATGGGAGGCAACCGATCAATATTTCTCTCACATTGATGTTTCTCTCTTTCTCTAAAATTAATAAAAACATATCCTGGGTGAGGATTTTTAAAAAAGCTTGAAAAAAAAAAAAAGAAAGAAAGCAGGCTGTGTGTACACAGGAAACAAGAAGGGCCCTGGTATTTCTCCTGATGGGTATCTGCAGCCTGAGGAAAGGACAATGGCTATCCTGGAAAAGCCATGCCCTACTCGGGGGACAAGCTGTTCTGTGATACAGAACCCTGGCAGGAAGTCGTTCTGTCCAGCTGAGTCTGAGCATTCAGAAAGAAGCTCTATAGGCAGGTTACAGGTTTTGTGGATCCTGGAACAATTGGTCAAGCTGTCTGAAGAGAGAACTGATAGCACACGGCACCACTTTCTGAGCAGACAGTATCACAAGCAAGATAATAACAGTTAACATTTGAGTACTTGCCATGTGCTGGGCACTGTTTCAAATTCTTCACTTGTATTGTCCTATTTAATCCTCAAAACAAACTCTATGAGGCAGGTACTATTGTTACCACTTTATAGATTAGAAACTGAGGTGCAAATGGGATGGATTAACTTGAACCACTATCTATCTATCTATCTATCTATCTATCTATCTATCTATCTATCTATCTATCAATCAGGTGGTGGAGCCATGATTTGAATCTAGTTGCTGAGCCCATACTCTCATTTCTAGGCTCTGCTGTCTATTAGGACTCAAGGGAAGGAAGCTCTGCCTGTTGTTACCTTCTCTGCCCCTGTTCCTCAAGGACTCACCTGGATTAGTTTAGTCCCTGCTGGGCAACTCTTCCTGTGAACTCTGCCACCTAAGGCCACATATGACTTCATAAGCTTTAGCTAGAAGCCAAGGTGCACCTCTGAAGGCTTCTCTTTTCTCTTTGTGTTCAGAGAACATGGGCTTCTCTAGAACAGTTCCAAGAATCTTTTCTTTTTATCCTCATTGTTTGCTCCTCTAATTAAAACCTCAGGGAGGACTCTCTGAAGCTTAATGTGACCATATTTCTGACCAGCTGGGACACTTGGGGTACTTTTACTTATAAGTAACAGGAAACGCAATTTGAATTGACTTCTTAATAAAGGAGCTGTGTTAGCTCACTCACTAGAGAAGTCCAGAGAAGGTATTGCTCCAGGACTATTGGTTGAGGACCTAGTGTCTTACTATCTTGCCTGTCATTGCTGTTTTCAGATTGAGTACCTTTGTTATAGGATGGTAGCCCGTAACATATGCTGCTTCATTCAAATCTAACAAGAGGGTAAGAGCTTATTACTCTTTTAATAAGTGTTGGACCAGAGTCCAAAGTTTGGGTCAGATTAGTCCATTCCTGTTCCTGCCTTATGCACCAGTTGGCCCAGGCTCAGATTATCTAAGGCTGTCACTGTGACAAGGGGCATGGGATTACTCTTATTGGTTTAACTCAATATGGAGTCATTTCTGTCCAAACCCCTTAAATGCTGCACAGTGAAGTAAGGGTAGGGGAGGTTATGGGAGATTCCCACCTGTCTGCTACATTAGCAAGTACAAAGTGAGGAAAGAAACCTGCACAACCAATGAAGGGGTGGTTGTGGTGTTGAGAACAGCTCCATGCCATGTGCTCATTTCCTATTACAGGGCCCGAGGCTTCCCAGATCTTTTTTTTTGAGGAACACTGTTTTAATTACACCTGTGGACTCCGGGAATAATTTCCAAATCAGAGTGAAGAAACATGCAGAGAGCGTGTCTATATATATCCCTCTGGGGTCTTTGTCTTGCAGATATGGTTGCACCCCCTTATGGGCTTATAGGAAGGCCCCCAGGTGTTGGGGGTTCCCAAGTCATATGGATGATCTGTCCTGGGGCCAGAGATAACGACCTTCCCCCACCCCTCCCTCCCAGGGTAGTGCATTGTTCAGTTTTTATGGCCTGACAGGCCTTGCAAGACCAGTTTCCTCCTCATTCCTCCCCCCCCCCCCCCCTTGTCCCACAAGCTTCTTTTGGTCAGAGGTCACCTTCCACTCAGACTGGATGTCACTCCGCTGGTGGGCTGCCTTCACCTGGGAGTGGTGGATCCAGGTGTTTAGTCCTGCAACCTTGAGAGTTGTGGGGGTGGTCAGGATGACGGTATGTGGTCCCCTCCAGGTAGGAGTCAGTCCTTGGGTGGTCTTTACCCAAACAGAGTCACCAGGTTGAAAGCTCGGACGTGCTTCTGGATTGCTCTCTGGATAGACTGTAAAGCCTGTAAGAACTGATTCCTCCCTGGACATTCCCAGATCTTTTTTTTTTTTTAATTAAATCTTTATTGTTCAGATTATTACATTTGTTCCTCTTTTTTCCCCCCATAACTCCCCTCCTTTCAGCTCCCACCCCACCCTCCGCCCTCACTCCCCACCCACTGTGTTCATCCATAGGTGCACGATTCTTGTCCAGTCTCTTCCCGCATCTCCCACACCCCTTTTCCCCCCAAGAATAGTCAGTCCATTCCCTTTCTATGTCCCTGATTCTATTATAATCACCAGTTCATTCTGTACATCAGGTTATTTATTCACTTGATTCTTAGATTCATTTGTTGATAGATGCATATTTGTTGTTCATAATTTGTATCTTTACCTTTTTCTTCTTCTTCCTCTTCTTAAAGGATACCTTTCAGCATTTCATATAATACTGGTTTGGTGGTGATGAACTCCTTTAGCTTTTCCTTATCTGTGAAGCTCTTTATCTGACCTTCAATTCTGAATGATAGCTTTTCTGGGTAAAGTAATCTTGGTTGTAGGTTCTTGGCATTCATCACTTTGAATATTTCTTGCCACTCCCTTCTGGCCTGCAAAGTTTCTGTTGAGAAATCAGCTGACAGTCGTATGGGTATTCCCTTGTAGGTAACTGAGTTTCTTTCTCTTGCTGCTTTTAAGATTCTCTCTTTGTCTTTTGCTCTTGGCATTTTAATGATGATGTGTCTTGGTGTGGTCCTCTTTGGATTCCTTTTGTTTGGGGTTCTCTGCGCTTCCTGGACTTGTAAGTCTATTTCTTTCACCAGGTGGGGGAAGTTTTCTGTCATTATTTCTTCAAATAGGTTTTCAATATCTTGCTCTCTCTCATCTTCTGGTACCCCTATAATTCTGATGTTGGTACGTTTGAAGCTGTCCCAGAGGCTCCTTACACTATCTTCGTATTTTTGGGTTCTTTTTTCATTTTGCTTTTCCGGTTGGGTGTTTCTCGCTTCTTCGCATTTCAAATCTTTGACTTGATTCTTGCGCTCCTCTGGTCTGCTGTTGGGAGTCTGTATAATATTCTTTATTTCAGTCAGTGTATGCTTACTTTCTAGATGGTCCTTTATCACACCATCGAGGGTCTCATTAGATTTCCTGTACAACTCATCAAGTTTATCGACAGACTCTAGAAGCCTCTTGAGAGACCTCAAAAGTGTGGTTCTGAACTCAATATCCTCCCTTGATAGTTTTGTCCTCTTTCTTTGTCTCCGCATTTTTTACGCTTTCTTGGTACACCCCCTAGTGGTCTTTGTGCGCAGTCTTGTTGTAGTTAAGCCTTGATTGTTATAGTTAATACTAGAGGGATTTGACCTCCAGGCCGACTGGCTGTGCTAATCTAGCCTTTGCCTGAGGCTATCCAGCAAGTGGCTCTGTGCAGGGCTTGGGCGGGGCGGGTCCCACAGGATCAACAGGGCGGAGGAGGGAGCAGTTATGGCTGCTCTCAGTCCGTCCCCAGGGGCTCTGCCTCTCTGTCCCAGCAACAGCTGCAAACCTCGGAGGGACCGTAGCCAGACAGTCCTGCTTCTCCTGTTTGAGTCTGGGTCCCTAGAGACTCGCCCGGATCTGGAGCTCAGAGTCTGAGGCTCCCTCCGGATTGAAACAGACAACCACGCCCTCAGCCACCAGCCCACGCCTCGTGCACTCCGCACCTTAGTATTTTACTTCAGCACTGCGCCTCCTCTGATTCTCGGTTCCTCCTAGTTGTAGAACTTCCATTCAGCCAGCCTTCCTGTGGTTCTGGATGATGTCCGTTCCGTCTTTTAGTTGTATTTTTGAAGTGGTTGTTAGAGGCAGCAAACTCCGGCATTAACCTATGCCGCCATCTTGGTTTCTCCTCCCCAGATCTTTTAATAGGTCTGAGTTCATCTTTTTCTGTACACCAGTTTATGTGATCTTGCAGCTTCTCTGAATTTCACTTCTTCCTCTGCAAAGTAGTAATAATGTTATGGTATAGCTGTATTTTATGCAAAATTGAAGTTTAAGAGTTTGAAGTTGTGTGATATTAAAAAATCTTACCTTAATGTACAAAATTTGAATTAATGCAAATCCCAAGAAACAGAAAACTCATCAACCACATGATTTCAAAGCTGGTAGGCCAATGAGAGTGTGTTTAGTATACCTTCATTTTATGGGAACATTAGTCAGGAATTATGTTAGTTTGAATAATGTGGGGTCTTCGGGAATCCCTTGTATGGAATGAGTTGCCCCACCCTTCACTTACTGCCTACTGGTTTCCCTAAACGATGTGATGCTGTTTTTGTTTTATATTTTTATTTCAGAGAGGAAGGGAAAGGGAGAGAGACATAGAAACATTAGTGATGAGAGCAAATCATTGATCAGCTGCCTCCTGCATGCTCCCTACTGGGGATCGGGCCAGCAACCCAGGCATGTTCCCTTGACCAGAATCGAACCAGGGACCCTTCAGTCCGCAGGCCGATGCTCTATGCACTGAGCCAAACCAATTAGGGCTGATGCTGTTTTATAAAAATGGGAAATGCAAAAAAGATTGTTGTTGAGAAGCCCAAAGGAACTCCCATACTTAGGTGCTAACTGGGTATGCCGTAGCCTAGATTTTGGGTATTTATACCTTGCATCTCCACCTCTCTATCTCAGGGATCCAGGACATAGGTGATACCTCTTCTTCAGCCAGTTCTGCTACTAATTGGGGTTATTGCTGTTAGCATTTCACAAAACTAATGGGTACAGTTTAGTTTGGAGGTCATTTTAACCAGAATTTGCAAATTAAAAATTGGATTGGGCAGCAGTTTCTATATGTGTGTGGGTGAAGATACATCATAGTACTCCTAGTACTCCTTCCTTTCAGTTGCCTCATGGTAAAGGCCAACTTTCCTTATAAGGCCCTGATCTGCCTGTAGCCCATTTCATCATCTTTTTCTCAACCTAATTCTAATTTCACTTCTGATGGAGACATACAGGCCTCCTTACTATTTACTGATTATATGGAAAAGCAATGGACTTTTGTATATTAACCTTGTATTTTGCAACCTTGCCATAATCACTATTAGTTCCAGTTTTTGTTTTGTTAATTCTTTGGGATTTTCCTACATAGATAATCATGTCTCTGCAAATGGAGTTTTAGTTCTTCCCTTCCCAATCTGTATTTTATTTCCTTATCTTACTGTACTGGCTAATAAGTCTAGTCTAGTACGATGTTGAGTTAGGAGTGTTGCGTGGGGACAACAAGTTTGAACAGGGAGTATTGATAACTTAAGGAGTTTTGCTGTGAAGAGTAGCAGAGAATGAAGTTGTGGTATTTGGTGAATTGTTCATTTTTAATGGGTATAATTCACAAAAAAATTATGTGAATTTTTTTATAAAAGGAAAAAATTATAAAAGGGAAAAAAAAGTATAAAGCAAAATCCTGACGCCAGGTTACACCTCAAGCCAATAAAATCAGAATTTCTGTGGGTGGGACCAGGGCAGTCACTTTTGAAAAATCTTCCCTGGTGATTGTAGTATGTAGCCAGGGAAGCACTGATAAAAGTAAGGTCAGGAAACTTTTTTTCTGTAAAGGGCCAGACAATAAATATCTTCAGCTTTGAGAGCCACAGGGTCTCTGTCAGCTCTGTGGTTGAGGTATGAAAGCAGTTATAGTCAGCAAGTAACCAATGAGCATGGTGTGTTTTAATAAAACTTATTTACAATAACAGGCAGTGGGCCAGAGTTTGCTGACCCCAGGTTTAAAAGACTAAGGTGATGGAGAAAGGGCTCCAAAGCCTTGAGGGCAGAACCAGACCCAGAATTCTGTTCTACCATTTGTTTTAGTTCTTCACGTTGGCCATGGTTAAGAATATAAACCCCAAGAGTTGAAAACAAAATGTTAGAATGCCAATACTTACACTTGTATTTAATTCTAGCTGCAAAAGACAAGGACAAGAATAAAGAGAAGAAATTCAAAGAGTTTGTGAGAATGAAGCCAAAGAAGAAAAAGAAAAAGAAGAAGAAAACCAAACCTGGTAATTTTTTCCTGTAGGGTGTTTCACTTGGGTTTCCTTAACATGAGTGGGCTGAGGGGTTGCTTTCTCCCCAGTCCTGGCCTCTGAGCTTGCACGGACAGGAAGGTCATCAGACCTGGTAGGCTCAGCCCTGGCAGGGGAGTTATAAGACCACATTGGAATTTAGGAAACCCTCCCTCTTACTTCATTGGCCAGTGTGCGCTGCCACAGGGAAGTGCATAGGAAAGCATCCTAGTAGCAGAGGATATGCAGATAAAGGACTGTATTTGTTTGCACACACGATTCAAACACACATCTCTGAAATCTTTCGGGAAAGGATTCACTTTTTATTATTTTTTTAATTTTAGAGAGGAAGGGAGAGGGAGAGAAAGATAGAAACGTCAACAATGACAGAGAATCTTTGATTGGCTGCCTCCTATACGTTCCCTACTGGAGATGGAGCCTGCAACCCGGGCAAGTGCCCTGACCTGGAATTGAATCATGACCTCCTGGTTCATAGGTTGATATTCAACCACTGAGCCTTACCAGCTGGGCAAGATTCAATTCTTGAAAAGTGTGTGTCTAGATCTCACAAAAAAAGTTTATTTTCAAAGAAAATCAGTGTTCCAACCTTGGTAGCTAGGCTTAGAAAAATAATCTTCTGGCTTAGAAAAACAGTTTTATCAGAAAAGATCAGGGAAGAAGGGTGATGATGAAGAGGAAGCTTTGGTTTTGAGGTTCTCAGAAGTAGCCGGAAGAATTAATCCCCAAGTCTCTCCTCCATACCACTTTACTCCTGAGCCTTTTAGCTGTTTAAGCAGCAGAGCTATTGGTTGGATGGGGTTGATTCTAGAACAGCGGTTCTCAACCTGTGGGTTGCGACCCCTTTGGGGGCCGAACGACCCTTTCACAGGGGTCGCCTAAATACATCCTGCATATCAGATATTTACATTACGATTCATAACAGTAGCAACATTACAGTTATGAAGTAGCAACGAAAATAATTTTATGGTTGTGGGTCACCACAACATGAGGAACTGTATTAAAGGGTCGCGGCATTAGGAAAGTTGAGAACCACTCTTCTAGAATGTCCTGATGTCCGGGGGTGGGTGCTTATTCCTTTCTGATCTTGGTTTTTCAGAATGCCCCTGCAGTGAGGAGATCAGTGACACCTGCCAGGAACCTTCTCCACCCAAGGCATTTGCTGTCACCAGGTGTGGGTCCTCTCACAAGCCTGGGGTCCATATGAGTCCACAGCTCCATGGCTCAGAATCTGGAAACAACAAAGGGAAAGTGATGAAAGTACCTGGTAAGGAGGCTCTCTGCTGGCTTGATCATTTGTATAGCTCTGTAGTCTGACAAGACTGGAATTATGTCGATTTTTTAAAATAAGTACATCAAATTAAATAAAGGCCATTAGCTGTGCCTTCCTTAAAGTTCCATTCTTTCCAACTTTGGTCTCTCAGGTACCTCCAGTGTATCTATAACCAAATTCATTATCCCCATCCCCTTGCACACCTGCTCCCCATTCCTTCATTTCTTATTTGATGGCCTCTGCATCCAACCTGGTTGCTCAAGGAAATCTGAGTCAACCCTGAAGGTTCCCCTTCTCCAGCAACTTGTAGGATGATTGTGAGTTTAAAAGGAGTTACTAAGTATGTGCAAAGTATTTAGAACAGTGTCTACAGAATAAGTGATAGCTAAAGGTTACCTGTAATTATAACTAGTCAGGCCCCAAGACCTAGCGATTTTAGTTCTGATTATAACTGGAATCTGCCCCTTTCACCACCATCCACAGTTAAAGGTGGCTCTGGATACAGACTTGACTAAGCCAGGTCCTGGCTGGATGGGGTGAGGTTGAGGAACATGTGTGAGTCCTTAGGGATGATGATCTGTGTGGTTCATGGAGGAGTTACAGCTTCTCGTCAATGAACCCTGTGACCTTGAGCAGCCATTTACCTTGGGCTTCTGTCTCAGCATACATCATTTGGGCTGTTACTAGATGACAAGCTAAGATTTAAAAATTTTTATAACATAATCTAAAATAGTGCCTGTTACTTTCCCTTTCCTCTCAGAGGAGGATAATCTGAGTGAGTCCTCTTCAGAGAGCTTTCTTTGGAGCGATGAAGAGTATGGCCAAGACGTCGATGTGACCACCAACCCAGATGAGGAACTCGATGGGGATGACCGCTATGATTTTGAAGTGGTCCGCTGCATCTGTGAGGTTCAGGAGGAAAATGACTTTATGATTCAGGTAGGTAGAGCTTCCAGGAGACAGGTATAGAGAAGCACACGCTGGTCCTTGGAGGGAATTTTGAGGGACTACAGTTACAGGCCAGCAAAAATAGTCACGTCAGAAGCCCCAGAGAGGCAGTTTTATCAGCAGCAGATTGAGCTTTGCTTTTTGGTTTAGCTTCCTCTGAATCTTGGGCTGGTGTAAATAGCTTATTAATAGAAGAAGAGAGAACTTGAGGGATTATTGACTCTAAACCTCTCATGCTCTGCCTGGGTCTGCTGGGATCCACAAATAGGAAGGGCCTAGCCTGTGGTCACACAGGATTTGAACAGCAGGGCTCTCCAAATTTCTGGAATAATCTTCCTGTGGATCCATACCTTCTGTCTGAGGTAAATTTTCTTTATGGCCTAAAGAAATGGAGGTCAGTTTTATAACTTGTCTGTTTCTTGTTCTTTATTTTCCTGATATTTGTATTTGTCATTTCCATCTCTGGGATGTGCCTGTGGGCCTCCCTGCCTGCTTGGGGAGATCATCACTGGCCTGCACCTGCTTTCCTATGGTTCCTCTCTTGCTCTTAATCACAGTTCTGGTGGAGGTGGTTCCTGTCTAGCTGACTCTAAGAGCTGTCATAAATACCCTATGTGCCTTGGCAGCTGCCTGGCTGTCCAGGGTACCTGAGTTCTTTAAGTAAATCATGGCTATGTTGGTTAGGATTCTTTGGGAGTTTCTTTCCTTTTGATTAGACTTTATGGTAATCTCTGGGAATTCAGGGTGCATGAGTAGTCTCAATTACTGCCTGATATTTATGACCTTAAGTATGCCTTAGGTTTGTGGTTTTCAAACTTTTTAAGTATCAGAACTCCTTTTCCTAATGGACTCTTTCACAGAAAATCAAAATGTTTAAAGGTAAAAGCAGCAGTTTAGGGAAAGTTCTGACTGTATGATCTTCACTTTCAAATTCAGAAATGTGTGCCCTGGCCCGTGTGGCTCAATGGTTGGAACCTGGGTCTGTGGATCAAGGGGTTGAGGGTTCAATTCCTGGTCAAGGGCATGTACCTGGATTGCAAGTTCATTTGATCCCTGGCCCCAGTCCAATTGCTGTGTCTCTTTCACATCAACGTTCCTCCCTCCCTCCCTCCATCCCTCCCTCCCCCCCCCAAAAAAAAAAAATTTTTTTTTTAAATAAAAGAAATGTGAATGGTGGGCCTAATCCAGGATTGTGACTGACAGTGGCCAACTTGGAGCATTTCAGTGGCTCAATTATTTTTCTCATTCTGAGAGATAAGCCTAATGCTGATAGCCTTTGTATGGGTGAGTTTTCCTAAACAACGTGTTATGTAGTCACTTTGATTAATCAGAGATGGGAGGAAAAACTTTGTTCCAAGGCAGCATAATGCAAAGCTAGCCTAGCAGCACAGAATTATATGTACTGGCAGGCTGTGTTTGTCTTAACATTAAGCTTGGAACATGTTTGAGTGCGCATTTTATTTTTTAAGTTTGGTTTTTAAAAGGATGTTGGAGATTGTTAGTTTTGGTTTTGTTAAATCCTCACCTGAAGATATGCTTTTTATTGATTCTAGAGAGAGAGGAAGGTTAGGGAGAAGAGGAGGAAGGGAAGGAGGGAAGGTGAGGGGGAGAGAGAGAGACATTGATTGATCACCTCTGGTACCGCAATCCAGGTATGTGCCCTGACCAGGAATTAAACCTTTGACCCTTTGGTGCACAAGGCGACACTTTATCCAACTAAGCCACACCATCTAAGACAAGATTCTTAGTTTTTATCCTGTCTCTGGATGTGTGCTCTGTTCTAGGCCTTGGAAGCCTGATTTGGTTCTCATTTGTCCATAGAAATCTTTAGTGGGTGAATAATGAAGGCCCCTCTGGCAACTTTGTTCTGGCTAATCAGTATGGGAGATAGTGCTGTTGTACTGTGGTCCTTTCTCCATTGATTTTTCTATAAGTAGCAAGGATCACAGGGTGTTTGGGGGTAGAGTTTGATGTGCCATTCTGTGCTTTATGAAGAAGCTAAGTTTGGAGCTATTGAGGTATACCAGCTGTTAATGGCAGAGTCCGGAACTGACTTTCATCTCCTGCTTCTCAGGCTCTACATGACCTTTCTCCCAGCTCAGCTTAGCACTGTGGCTTCCCATCTGGCATTGTGGTGATGATGAGCTCACTTCAGAACCCCTTTGGCTTTGTTGTAGACTTTTCCTGCTATCCACTTGCTGTCCATCTGGCTTTGTGTTATAGAAGGACAGTTTCTGACTTTCCCTGTCATGAGCAATGTACCTTTTCCACTCAGGAATTGTAGCAGAAGGCATACATAAATTTAGAGGGAGCTAAATGGAAAAAAATACATTTTAAACTGTTAAGATTTATTCATCATTTAGTTTTAAATGTGTTCGTTATCTAGGAAGGTTCAAATAAATTTTTCTTAAAATTTTAACTTACGTTGATAATTTGTACAACCCTAGAATACATTTAGAGTTTGTTTTCTGTAAACTACATACATTACTTTAGAGAAATGACTTTCTTTGACCATTTTCATTATTTGATTGGTAGCAACATTACTTTATTATTTGATTTTATTTACCAGTGCTAATTAAAATCACTAGGTTAAAATCTTACTTAGTAATTATGAATGTTTGAGAAATCTGGGTAACACATTAAATATTAACATCAGGGAACCCATTTGATATTTAAATTACTTTAATTACTCTAGGCCAGGTTTTGGCAAACATTTTCTGGTAGGACCAAATAATAAATATTTTAGGCCTTGAGGACCATATGGTATTTATTGCAACTACTCAACTGTGCCCTAAGCAGCCATAGGCAATATGTAAAATGAATGAGCATGTTCATATGATATTTTATTTATAAAAACAGGACTCTAGCTGGATTTGGCCTGTGGGCTGGAGTTTGCTGACCTTTGCCCTAGCACAGTGGTTCTCAACCTTTCTAATGCCGTGACCCTTTAATGCAGTTCCTCATGTTGTGGTGACCCCCAAACATAAAATTATTTTCATTGCTACTTCGTAACTGTAATTTTGCTACTGTAATGAATTGTAATGTAAATATCTGATATGCAGGATGTATTTTCATTGTTTGCGACCCACAGGTTGAGAACCGCTGTCCTAGAGCAACAAATATATATTAGATGCCAAACCCCAGTAAAAATTGTGTAGCAGTTTTAATAAGAAGTCCATTTTAAAACGTTGGTTTGTTTTAAAATTTATATTATTTATTTGTTGCTAGCTAATGCATTCACATAGTTCAAAGGCTAAAAGGTATATACATAGGTATACAGAGAAAAATCTTACCTCCATCTCTGTCAACAACCCTTCCCTAGAGGCAGCCCTTATCATCCTATATAATAATCCTATATAATAAAGAGGTAATATGCAAATTGACTCTCACTCTGTCACACTGTCACAAGATGGCTGCGCCCACAGCGGAGGCAGGGTTCCCATAACAAAGATGGCTGCGCCCACAGTGTGGCGGGGTTCCCGTAATGGGCCATAACGAGCGATCAGCAGGGACTGGAGGCTGTGCCCCCTGCCCAGTAGGGCTTGACGGGGAACCTTAGGCTGCGTCCCCTACCCTGGCACCGGGCCGGGGGACCTGAGGCTGTGCCCCCGACCCTGGTACCAGCCCGGGGGACCTGAGGCCGTGCCCCCCACCCGGCACTGGGCCGGGGGACCTGAGCCTGCGTCCCGCACCCGGCAGGGCTTGGTAGGGGCCCTGAGGCTGCGCCCCCCACCCAGTGAAGCTTGATGGGGGACCTGAGGCTGCGCCCCCTGCCTGGCAGGGCTTGACAGGGATGGGGCCGGCTGGGTCTGGATCTTGCCCAATGGGGGTGGGACCTGTCGGGTCTGGGTCTTGCGCGATTTCGAGGTGCACGCGGGTGGGTGGGGACTTGACTCTGGGTTCCGCGGCACACCCCAGATTCTGACAGGAGGAAGATTTTCATATACATTTTACTAATTTTCTTTCATCTCTCACACTTCTATTATAGAGAAAGGGCAAATAGCAATATTAAAATATTTCCTCTAATTAATTCCCTTTTAATTAAAAGTGTACGAATTTCGTGCACTGGGCCACTAGTTTTCATTTTGTATATCATTCCACAAACATTCTGTGGCCAAACATGTAATAATAAATATGTTCTCTCCATTCTTTTATTTGTGTGGTGAAATACACATAACATAAAATTTACGATTTTAACCATTTTTAAGTGCATTGGCATTGAATGCATTCACATTGATGTGCAACTGTCTTTTTTAAAATACAAATATTATTTTATATGTAGTATTTTCAAGATTTTTTTTTCATATAACAATGTATAAGTTGAAGTCCACTTCATTTTCAAATATGAAAAGCTTCCACATTCTTTTTTATAGCTGCATAATGGGTGGATGATAATTTATTTAACCCTTCTCCTATTGATGATGGACATTTAGATTGTTTCTAATCATAACAGTAGTGGGGAAAAAGAACGACAAAAAAACAATAAGTAAATAAAAATAATTATATCAGTGAACTAATGAATAATTTTCTGTAAGTATATCTGTGGGCCGAGTTTTGAAGTGGAATTCCTGGGCTAAAGGGTATGTGCATTTGTAAGTTTGGCAAATATTGCTATTTGTCATAGCAATATTACATAAACCCTCTCTGGAGGCAGTACCAAAGAAGTCTCACCAGCACCCTTGTTAGTATACAAGGTACTATCAGACTTTAACGAGAATTAGCCAGACTATTTTTAACCAGGGATAACAACTGTTAATATTTTGGAATACACATATACACAAGCATATATAAATGAACAGTATGTTCTTTAAAAACAGTTTTTCACAAGAATAAAATTTTTATGATGATGGTAATAAATGTTTACTAAAAAAACTTCAGGCAGTACATAAAGTTATAAAAAACTAGAAGCCCAATGCACGAAATTCATGCAAGATTAAGCCTTCCCTCACAGACCCGGCTTTGTCCGGAAGGACGTCTGGTCTAATAAGCATATTACGCTTTTATTATTATTTTTTAATTAAATCTTTATTGTCCAGATTTTTACAGTTGTTCCTCTTTTTTCCCCCATACCTCCCCTTCACCTGGTTCCCACCCCACCCTCAGCCCTTACCCCTCCCCCCCAACTGTCCTCATCCATAGGTATACGATTTTTGTCCAGTCTCTTCCCGCACCCCCCACACCCCTTTCCCCCCGAGAATAGTCAGGCCACTCCCTTTCTATGCCCCTGATTCTATTATAATCACCAGTTTATTCTGTTCATCAGATTATTTATTCACTTGATTTTTAGATTCACTTGTTGATAAATGGGTATTTGTTGTTCATAATTTGTATCTTTACCTTTTTCTTCTCCTTCCTCTTCTTAAAGGATACCGTTCAACATTTCATATAAGAACTGGGGTTAGTGGTGATGAACTCCTTTAGCTTTTCCTTATCTGTGAAGCTCTTTATCTGACCTTCAATTCTGAATGATAGCTTTTCTGGGTAAAGTAATCTTGGTTGTAGGTTCTTGGTATTCATCACTTTGAATATTTCTTGCCACTCCCTTCTGGCCTGCATAGTTTCTGTTGAGAAATCAGCTGACAGTCGTATGGGTACTCCCTTGTAGGTGACTGACTTTTTTTCTCTTGCTGCTTTTAAGATTCTCTCTTTGTCTTTTGCTCTTGGCATTTTAATGATGATGTGTCTTGGTGTGGTCCTATTTGGATTCCTTTTGTTTGGGGTTCTCTGCGCTTCCTGGACTTGGAAGTCTATTTCTTTCACCAGGTGGGGGAAGTTTTCTGCCATTATTTCTTCAAATTGGTTTTCAATATCTTGCTCTCCCTCTTCTTCTGGCACCCCCATAATTCTGATGTTGGTACGTTTGAAGTTGTCCCAGAGGCTCCTTACACTATCTTCATATTTTTGGATTCGTTTTTGTTTTTGTTTTTCCGGTTGGGTGTTTTTTGCTTCTTTGTATTTCAAATCTTTGACTTGATTCTTGTGATCCTCTAGTCTGCTGTTGGATCTCTGTATAATATTCTTTATTTCAGTCAGTGTATGCTTAATTTCTAGTTGGTCCTTTTTCATAACCTCGAGGGTCTCATTAGATTTCTTGAGGGTCTCACTAAATTTATTGGCGGTTTCTAGAAAATTCTTGAAAAACCTTATAAGTGTGGTTTTGAACTCTACATTCAGTAGTTTGCTTTCCTCCATTTCTGTCATTTGTGTCCTGTTTCTTTGTCTCCGCCTTTTTTATGCTTCCCTGTGTTGATAGAGTGGCTTTGTGTGCTAGGTGTCCTATAGGGCCCAGTGGCTCAGCCTCCCCAATTACTTGAGGTGGACACTCTTGGTGCACCCCTTTGTGGGCTTTGTGCACAGTCTTGTTGTAGTTAAGACTTGATTGTTGTAGATAACACTGGGAGGAATTGACCTCCAGGCCAATTGGCTGTGAGAATCAGCGGGAGAACTTCTGTGCTGGAGACACCCTTCTGGGGCAAGACTTGCTTCAGTGGGGCTTTGGTGCTCACTGAGTCTGCCCCCTGAGTGTGTCCCTTATGGATCTAAGGAGTTGTAATCTGGATGGTCCCACTCTGACCACTAGGTACACTGGCTCTTGGATCTCTAAGGAGGTGCTAATTTAGCCTCTGCCTGAGGCTACCCAGCAGGAGCTATGGAGAAATCTGCAGATTCCTCTTCTTTGTTTGGGGTTTGGAGGTGCCCAGATGAGGCCCAGCTGTGAAGCAATGCAAGCTGCTGTGGGGCCTGGGGCCTTCTTTTGGAAGTTCTGGGTCTCTCTGACCCAGCTGCAGTTTGTTAGGTAATTTTCAGATTGCAAAGGGCCAGGCCTTTCGTATGCAAAAGCCTCTGTGCACAGCTTGGGTGGGGCGGGGTCTCAGGGAATCAACAGGGCAGAGCTAACAACTATGGCTCTTCCTCAGTCCTACCCTAAGAGGTCCTGCGTCTCAGTGTCCCAGGTAATCGCTGCAAGCACCTCTGAGAGAAAGCCACCCTCAAGTTCTGCCTGCTGCCAGACAGGCCAGTTTCTCCCGTATGAGTCTGGGTCCCCAGAGACCCGCCCAGAACTGGAGTTCAGAGCAGTGGGGAGCTTGAGACTCCCTCCCGATTGAAAAAGACAACCGTGTCCTCAGTTGCCAGCCCTTTCCACGTGCGCCTCCGTACCTCTGCACTTTACTTCTGCACCTCCTCTGAGTCTCAGTGTGCTTTTCTCTTTCCTTCTAGTTGTAGAATTTCCACTCAGCCAGCCTTCCTGTGGTTCTGGATGATGTCCGTTTTGTCTTTTAGTTGTATTTTTGAAGTGGTTGTGCCAGGCAGCAATTTCCGGTGTTTACCTATGCTGCCATCTTGGTTTTCCCTCTATTATTATAGATTGATTGATATTTACATGTAATCCCCATACCTAGAAATACTGTGTATGCATATTATTAGTCTGGTTTTATTTCATATTAATTTATATTTATTCAAGTTACTTTACATTAATTTATTCTTTTAATGGTTGAATTGAACATCTTTTTATTTAAGAATCAGTTTTTTCTCTTTGACTGTTCATGTTATTTATCAATTTTTCTGTAGAATAGTGGGTCATTTTACTACTCATTTGTATAGGCTTTTTGTAGATGTGTTTTTGTATTGGCTGTTACAAAAAAACAGTTACAAATGTTTGTCATCTGGTTTTTGACTTATCTTACAGATTTCATGTTTTTATGCAGTCAGATATATTAAACTTTCCTTTAATAATTTCTGGGATTTGAATAACAGTTGCTTTCTCATTGGAAATTCATAAAAACTTATAGAAATGTTAATAAAAGAATTCTCATGGTTTCTTCTGGTATTTTTGAGGTTTCATTTATTCCATTTAAATATTTGATCTGCCTGGAATTTATCCTGGTGTAAGGTTGTCCCAACACTATACCCCACTCTTGCTATCCAGGAATCAGGAATAAGGTGCACCTTACCCTTGACTTAGTTTCTGTGTCCCTCAAGTAGTATTTAAAAATCTTTCTTCAGCCCTGGCTGGTTTGGGTCAGTGGATATAGCATCGGCCTGCGGACCGAAGGGTCCCACGTTCGATTCCGGTCAAGGGCACATGCCTGGGTTTCAGGCTCAATCTCCAGTAGGGGGTGTGCAGGCGGCAGCTGATCAGTGATTCTCTCTCATCATTGATGTTTCTCTCTCTCTCTCCCCTCTCCCTTCCTCTCTGAAATCAATAAAAGTATATTTAAAAAAATCTTTCTTGATAGAGATCTTGCATGTTTTGTTTTTAGATAGTCTTAGGTATTTTTTCCCCCCCCCCCCCCCCGGGTGGGATTTTTATTTTTAAAAAAGCCAAAGTATTTTTAAAAAAGAAAAACTTTCCGGGGATGTTTTTTATTTTCGAAAATATAACCTCCCAAAAAAAAGAAAAATGTATTTAGGGGCCCCCCC
>NW_005871108.1:5581799-5588446 GCF_000147115.1 Myotis lucifugus
ACTTTTATTCTTATAACTAGTCTCTTTTCTGCTACTGCCTACCTTTGGGAAAATGAGTCTTTATTTCTCTCTGAGCTTTAGTTTCCTCATTGGAAATGGAAAAATTTTGATCATATCTTATCTGAAGTCTCTCTTCCAGCTCTGCCTCTGTTGATTCTGAAATGATCAGCTTCCTGGAGGGTTTATATATGCCCACGAAAATCCTCTTCATGCCGAGGACTATCTGACTCCAAGTGGCTGAAGATTATCTGAACTTTATTTATTTAATATTTTTTATTGATTTCAGATAGGAAGGGAGAGGGGGAGAGAGAAACATCAATGATTAAAGAGATTCTTTGATCGGCTGCTTCCTGCACACCCCCTACTGGGGATCGAGCCCACAACCTAGGCATATACCCTTGACAGGAATTGAACCAGGGACCCTTCAGTCCACAGGCTGACGCTCTATCCACTGAGCCAGACCGGCTAGGGCTGTCTGAACTTTAGACTTTTAGTCCCTGTGGCCAGCTAAGCTGGTGGCTCAGCCTCAAGGCCATGTCAGGAAACTCACTGTCCACCCTCCAGAACTATTCATTTAGTTGGGTACTTAAAGGTTTTGGGCTCTGCTTTGGAATTGCTTGAAGTATCTTAGTATCTTTTTTGACATCTGCTCTTCCTATCCATTTCCTCTGGGCCCTTAGTCCTTAGGCTTACTATCCCCAGATAATGCTGCCCTCATTGTCTGTACTTTTTTCCCTCTGTACCTCCTACCCCTCCTTCACCTTCTTTTCCCCACCTCCCCCCTTAATCCAGGGAAGGCAGTGGGGTTAAAAGAACTAGCTTTGCAATTTGCCTGGCTTGTATTCTGACCCACCTTTGGCTCTCTTCAGCTGTGTGACCTTGGTAAGGCTTAGAGAAAATAAATGCAAAATGCTAGCACATGGTTACTCCAGGAGGTATCAGAGTGACTTAGATTGCCCCTTAGTAGTAGTAATAGGCTCTCAATACATTAAAGTTGTGAGGTAGGATCTTTTACACATGACCCACTGATTCCTCCTAAACAGCCCCACATGGTTGGTAGGAAGAGTATCCCATTTTGCAGATGGGGAAACTGAAGTTTAGGGTGGAGAAGTGACCTTTGCGAGGCCACACAGCTAATAAATGTCTGAGTCTGAATCAAACTCAGGTTTTTTCATTACAAGTTAACCTTCCTCTGTGTATGTGAACAATTTTTCCTGTGTCAAAAAGATCAGAAGAGTTCAATCCTCTAGAAATGAGAGTGAATGCCATTTTTTTGAGACCAGCACTGTTTAATAGATCTAAATGTTCTTCATATGTGCTGTCCAGCATAGTAGCCACTAGCCCAGTGATGGCGAACCTATGACACGCGTGTCAGAGGTGACATGCGAACTCATTTTTTTGGTTGATTTTTCTTTGTTAAATGGCATTTAAATATATAAAATAAATATCAAAAATAGAAGTCTTTGTTTTACTATGGTTGCAAATATCAAAAAATTTCTATATGTGACACGGCACCAGAGTTAAGTTAGGGTTTTTCAAACTGCTGACACGCCGAGCTCAAAAGGTTCGCCATCACTGCACTAGTCTCATATGGCTATTAAGCACTTAAGATGTGGGTAGTGGGACTAGGGAACTGAATTTTTAACTTAATTTGTTAATGTAAATGTAAAGAGCCACAGGTGGCTAGTGGCTGCTGTATTAAAACATTAAAAGTTTTGCGCCCCCGCGCCCCCCCGGGGAAGGGGGGGGGTGGGGGTTATTTTTTAAAAACCCCCCCCCCCCCCCCCCCCCCCCTTTGGTTTTTGATATATTGAGGGAAGGCCCGCTGCACCCTTTGTTTGACCGAGGAGGGAACGACCCCCCTCCCCAAAATGGGAACAATTGGGATTTAACCCCGGCCCGCGGGGGAGGGGCTCGAAGGTTTTCAGGGGGGGGGGGGGGGGGGGGCGATTGGGCTGGTTGGTCGCCTCAGTGCATGTCATAGTGACCCGTCATTCTGGTTACTTGGCTTTTATATATATATATATATATATAGTATATACATATATATATAGATAGATGGGGAGGACACCTTCTGAGTTTAATTTTTATTGCTTCTTTAATTCTGACAGTGTGAAGAGTGCCAGTGCTGGCAGCATGGGGTCTGCATGGGATTACTGGAAGAAAATGTGCCTGAGAAATACACCTGTTATGTTTGCCAAGACCCTCCAGGTAGAGATTTTTGGAGTCAGGGATATTAACAGTATGTAGCCTTTTCCTTGGCATAGCTGGTTGTGAAGCAGCCTAAGTGTCTGTGGTCTTGAGACTCATTTCTTCAGCATTGGCTAGACTCTGACTTCTCTCGCCTTTGTTGCTCACTCACCTGGTGGCCAGTTTTCCTGAGCTTAGCAGTAAGAGACCATATGTGAAGAGCTTCATCAAATAGAAGAGCTGGCCTTGAGCTAGAATTTACTTTTTGTTTCTTTGTTTGTTTGTTAATCCTCACCTGAGGATATCTTTCCATTGATTTTCAGAGAGAGAGAGAGAGAGAGAGAGAGAGAGGAAGGGACAGGGAGAGACACACAGAGAAAAACATCCATGTGAGGAAGATACATCGATTGGTTGCCTCCCACACATGCCCTGACCAGAGCCGGGGATTGAGCCTGCAACTGAGGTACATGCCTTTGACTGGAATCAAACCCAAGGCCCTTCAGTCCTCAGGCCGATGCTCTATCCACTGAGCCAAACTGGCTAGGGCCTTATTTTTTATTGTAAAAATAATGTAACATGAGATCTACCCTCATAACATTTTAAGGGTATAGTACTGTATTATTTATAATCGAAGCACAGTGGTACAGCAGATCTCTAGAACTTACTCATCTTGCATGACTGAAACTATAAAAACTATGGAATGCTCTACAGATTTGCATGTCATCCTTGCATAAAGGCCATGCTTTTCTGCTCTGTGTCGTTTCAGTTTTAGAATTCTCCTCTTGAGAATTCATGAGGTTGTAGAGCTGTTATTGACTTTTAAGGGCTGTTGATGAGTTAGAAACCTGCCTCTGCTCCCTCTAGTGGTATCTGGCCTCCATTGCTTCATTGCCACCAAGAAGGGAAATGTGCCCTTAAGGGGAAGGGAAAAGGTCTGGTTTCAAAGAGCCTATCTGCCACCCAAGAGAATAAATTAATTTCTTAACAGGATCTGTTAGTTTCATTGTTCCATGGTCACAGGGATTGCCTGTGGCTCTTGGGTGCCCCTTTCCAGAAGTTTCAGGGGTGGATTATAAATCTGTTGCTCTTGTCTTGCTGTCAATAGGATGTTGACATCTTCTCCCTATTCTCTACTTGTAAGTTCTCCCCTCAGCTCCAGTCCTGATCCCCTTACAATTAGACAATATATGAGAACCTCTGCTTCTGTTATTCCTTTTAGTCCTGTGAAGGGCCTAAGGAACTCCTACTCCCATTTTTGCTTATGAGAAAGAAATTGATGTAAGAATATGAATGACTTTTCTGATCTCATAAAGCAAGTGAGATTTAGAACTGGCTTGTAATGCCAAATGTCTTGATTTTGCTAGTTGTGTAGTGCGGGGCTGGCCATCATAGTTCATTTTCCAGCAAGTAGGTCCCCTCAGGGCCTGATGACCTCTGTTTTGACGCTATTTCTCCATGTGCTAGATTAGGCCATAGACAGAAAGGAATCTGCCTCTATTTTTTCCTTTATCTCAAAGGAGAAATTGGTCAGAAGATTAGTCTATGAGTCATAGAATATTATTGATGGGCAGGATCTGAGTGAACACCTGTCAACTCCCAGCATTTGACAGATGAGCAAATACAGACCCAGAGAGGACATGACAGAAGATAAGAACCAGTGGCTCTGACCTTTGTCTTGTATAACAGGTTATGTTGCTCTGAATCCTGTTCAGGCAGGTCCTGCAACAGCTGCCTCTGAGATTCTACATATAATCCCAAGGGCTCCTTAAGGAAAAATCTCTTTTGTCTCCTTCATTGTCTATCTTTCTCTCCCTCCACTTTTCTGTTGAAAAATCTCTCTTGTCTACTTTATTGTTTCTCATTCTTTCCCTCCATTTTTCTCTTTTTAGAAATCATACACACCATCTTTCTCAATTCGTACACACTTTCTGAACTTTAATAACTCTAATTGCCAAGACTGTGAATAGATATCATTGAATTGAGCACTCAATGTCTGTCACATTTATAGACTCGGTTGAAATTTGCAGTGTTTTAGGCCAGAAGTTTAACCTAACAGTTTTAAATGTTTCTTAAAATGTTTTTAACAGAATCAAGGTGTATCCCTACCATGTGTCTTGATAAAGTCAGAAAGAGCCCAGAGACCTTGATAGGATTACCCAGGTTATTTCAGGGTTTTTTTTATATTGGGAGGTGAACAACAGTGTGACTGAAAGTTGTTCCCTGGGCTTTTGGAGCAGGAAACACTGTCAAGTCACATGGGGTCGTGTTTTCAGACCTTCCTAGGGGTCCCTGTAATGAATAAGACTACTGAAGCCATTCAGTTCATCTATTGTTGTAACAGATGGGAAATGGAGGCCCAGAGAAGGGAGGTGGCCTGACCAGTATTTAATTATGTGGTAGTTGAAGTTGGAGGGTCACTTGGGGCTTCTTTCCATTTGATAAATCTATTCAAGATGCTTTTTTCCAGGCACTGAGTATACAACAATGAACAATATGATTCCTATTTTATTGCTTTTAGTGGATTTGGGGCCAAAAACAGATTTCAAAATAAGTCAGATATACTAGAACTTGTTAGATAGGGATGAATGCTGTGAGTTAGCAAAAGCGATCAGATAGGGAATGGCTAGGAGACATTTAAGAGTCTGTCTTACTTTGGGAGGTGACAAAAGGCCTCTCTGAGTAGAGGTGGTAAGGAGCCAGTCCTGCAAAGGGGAATAGTGCTCTAGACAGAGTGGATACTAAAGCAGAGACCCTAAGATCAGAAAGAATTTGATGTGTTCCATAAACAAAACTGTAAACATGGGGCCAGGAGGGCAGAAAGGAGCCTGTCCTGCAAGTCTCAATAGGCCAGAGTTAGTTAGGGCTTTGGGTTTCTACTGTGTGCAGTAGGAAGTCTTTGCAGGTTTAAGTAGGAGAGGGGATGATGTGATTTAAATTTAAAGAGATATCCATGTTCTCGCTGTACCTCTGGCCACTTCCAGGAGATCAGGAAACTTACTTTTCTTACTACCTTATTCCCAACACCTAATAGGGAGCCTAGCATTTAGTAGGTGCCAAGTAAATGTATATTGGGTTGAACAAAATAACATACCAATGAACAAATATAAATGAACAAAATAAACACACCAATCCATCCTTTCAAAAGTTTGTGTAATAATTGTACAATGATGAAATAATCTGGATTTCCTTCAGGCCAAGTATTAACTCTCTTATTGTCACTATTTTAGGTCAGAGGCCTGGCTTAAAGTACTGGTATGACAAGGAGTGGTTGACTAGGGGACATATGCATGGCCTGGCATTTTTAGAAGATAACTATTCCCACCAGAATGCCAAGAAGATTGTGGCCACCCACCAGCTTCTTGGGGATGTGCAGAGAGTGATCGAAGTTCTGCATGGCCTGCAGCTCAAGATGAGCATCTTGCAGTAAGTGTGGCACCTGCAGCTTTGGGGACGCATGTCTGGGAGAAGGATAAATTTGAGGATCTGGAAAGCTACAAAATCAAAGATAGGTGACCTTGCTAAAAATTCTCAGTTTTTAAAACATTTTTAAAAAAAATGAATTGTATTGAGGTATATTTATATATTTTAAGCGTTCATTGAGTTTTGACAAATGTATGCACTCTTGCAACCACCAACATAATCATGATACAGTGTATGTATTAATAGTTGAGATTGTTTTTGTGTACAGTCTGAGTTTTTGTTTTTGTTTTTTTAAATTGTGGTAACATATACATCTAAGCATGGGTTTGCATGCGGGCCCACAAAGGAATTATTTTTTGTGGGCCCAGTCCAATATAACCAGTGTGTAAAAAAACGTTTTTAAAAAAAAACTTCGTAAACTTTAATTTTTTTACAATATCCTGTTATACATAATTATTAATAGCGGAACTACAATGTTGGCTAATGACCGATCACTATAATCGTGTTTGCATTCATTTTCCCTTACGCGCCTTATGTGCAGGCACACCATTTCTCTCCACTAATACTAACAGCAAATATTTTAGCAGCCCATTGCCACGTCATTAGTCTTGTACTGACTTGTTTGGTGTGCGCAACAGGAAATATTTCGCTTTTGGAGAACAAGAAAAATAGATTTATTTGCATTACACTTATTGATTTGTGTAGTTATTCAGTGTCTGGTAAGTTAATGTTCAAGAAAAAATATTAAATTTTTATTAAAATGTTCTATTATTTAATGTTAATGACTAGAGACCCAGTGCATGAAATTCAGACCAGTCTGCACCCTCTCCAATCCAGGACTCCTCAGGAGATGTCCAACTGCTGGTTTAGGCCCGATCCTGGGAATCGGGCCTAAACTGGCAGTCGGACATCCTTCTCACAGTCCAGGACCGCTGGCTCCTAACTGCTCACCTGCCTGCCTGATCACCCCTAACTGCCTCTGCCTGCCGACCTGATCGCCCCCAATTGCCCCCCCTGACAACCTGGTCGCCCCCCAC
>NW_005871108.1:5588697-5614479 GCF_000147115.1 Myotis lucifugus
CTGTGGAAATAATGTCCTGCACGATTTTTCCAGAGGAGAGACACTGCTAGGGTCCGAGGCGACTTTGTCTCAGGAGGGTAGCCTCGATCAGTCCCTCCCGCACTCCGGTCTGTGCTACCACCAAGTGCGCCGCACTCCCGCACCTGCTCCCCCTCGGCCCCCCTCTGCTGGTCTTGGTCGCCCTTCACTGCCCTCCCTGCTGGCGTCGTCGCGGAACACAGCCAGCTTATTGTTCGTTTGGTCTTCCCTCACAGCCTGCTGTTCAGTCATTTGGTCGTCCCTCACTAACCCCCCTGCCGGCCTGGTCACCCCACGCAGCCTGCTGCTCAGTCATTTGGTCGTCCAGAAAAGTTTTGATTATACAGAAAAGTTTTAGGCCTTTTGGAGCTGGACTAACCCCCCTGCCTGCCTGGTTGCCCCACTCAGCCTGTTCGGTCGTCCGTTCGGTTGTTTCGGATGTGACGGCCCCTGGCTCTTCATATATATAGGTTACTCATTTATTTCAGCCCTTTGTATTCAGCATGTCTCTATCAAAATAAACCTACATTTCTATGAAAATTGAAGCTTTTGTTTTTTTGTGGCCCACATAAACTTAAGTCTTGTTTATTTGGCCCGCATTAGCCTTTGAGTTTGACATGCTTGATATACATAATATAAAAATTATCATCTCAATCGTTTTTTAGTGTACACTTCAGCAGTGATAAGTGCAACCAATCTCCAGAATTCTTTTCATCTTGTAAAACAGAAACTCCATACCCATTAAGTAATTCCTCTCCATTTTCCCTCTCCCCAGCCCCTGGCAGCCACCACTCGACTTTCTGTCTCTATGAATTTGACTACTCTAGGTACCTCATTCAAATGGGATCCTACAGTAATTGTCTTTTTATAACTGGTTCATTTCACTTACCATAATGTCTTCGAGGTTCATCTATTTTGTAGCCTGTATTGAATTTCCTTTCTTTTTAAGGCTGAATAATATATCATCGTATAATACCGCATTTTGTTTATCCATTCATCCTAAACATCCTTGATTGGTAAACGAAGTAAAATCGAAAGCTATTGGAAGAGATATTGTTGGCAAGCCTGTTCTCTAGCATAGAGGTTGCTCATTAAATATGCCTCTTGATAGTTTGCTTATACAGAAAAGTTTTAGGCCTTTTGGAGCTGGACTTCTGGCTTTTAATGGCCAGAGTTTGGAGTTACATAGAGTGTGAATTCCCTTTTGTGGTCAAATTCTACATGTCAGGTGACACAAGTTTATGTAAACTCTGAGAAAGACATTTGGGTCTGTTGGCTTTTATAACCTACCCCCTTTTTACCAAATAGGGCAACTGGGCCTTGAGTGGAGCAACCACTCTCTTGTGGATTATGGGAGTAGAGCCAGGATTAGCATTCAGGTCTCGGCTCCTGTCAAGTACTTGTTCTAATCTTCCTAACTGCCTCTCCATGAATTTTCTTTTGGCATTAGCATAATCTATGGCAGGGACAGGTTCTCTTCTGTAAAAATCTCTCCTTAAGTTCTCCCATGAGCCTGCCCATAGATTTCCATTTTAGTTAAGTTATCAACAATGACAAACTAGTGCCACGAGTGAGTTAGACATGACAGGCCAATCTTCGACAAGGTTTTCTTTTGTTTGACTAGTCCTGGAGGCCTCTTGGCGCCAGGCAGAGTAGAGTGTCAGAACCCAGAGATGGCAGGATGAAGGTCTTCTTTCTCTTGCATTCTGGTGCACAGAGGCCTGGGAGTGGTTGAGCAGGGCACATTCAGCAAGAGTATATAATGGTATGGGTGAAAGCTAAGCTGTTATAACAGAGACCCCCCAAAATAGAGACTAAAACAAAAAGGAATTTTCTCTCTCACATAATAAATGGTTCAGGGGTAGGTGGGGGTCCAGGCCAGGTAGGGGTCCTTTCTCCAGGGTTCTATCTAGGGACTTGGATTCCTTCCGTCTTATTCCTCTGGCATTCCATTGGGATTATCCTCATCTGCATGGTTGATGTAGTCTCATCTGTACCTCAACACTGCTGCAAATCCCAGGAGGGTGAAAGTAGCAAAAGGGAGAGCAAACAGTTTCATGGATATACCTAACTGCAGGGGAAGCTAGCCAGGTGGCCTTGAGCCCTGCTGAAACTCAGGAATGAGGTTGTAGTGGGTATAAAAGAAGGGAGGATAGTTGCTGGGTAATATTAGCTATTATTGTTATAGTATCTGTTGAAGCAAACTGAATCAAGTGACAGCCCTGACTGGGATGTCAGAGACTAGCTATTCTTTCACATTTTATAAAATTGGAAAACTTTACCACATTTAAACCAAATTAATTTCTTCTTAATGAGATGCCAGAAATTGACTGAGGTGAGTGGAAGGTGGTCTATGTCAGAGCCTAAAAATCCTCAGGTGATGCTCCTGATTGTGAATTTTGCTGTGTTTCTTTTTATTTGCAGAATCAGTCAGAGGGTGTTCTTTTTCTTCTCACTGAGATGCCTGTGCTCCTGTCCCTGTTCCATATTCAGGAACCTTGTCCCTTCCAAATCCCACTTAGATCTTTCATCTTTATAGCAGTGGCTTTGTACTGGAATTAAATCTGACTTTTTCTAGCAATTCAGAAAAAAGGTATAGGGAGACCTTTTTAGTCATTATATGTGGAGAAAAGATCTTGAGAGAGGGGGAAGTGGTCCCAGTATGTCTGTGTAACATGGATGGTCTCTCTTATCATAGGTTCTGGATCTTCATTCTCAGAAAAATTGTTCCTTAAGGGGACTGGCCAATTTATTTTCAAAGGCAAACTATAAAACGGATAACTTCGGAGCATCTGTTGTCATTTAAAAAGCAGCATGCATGGTGTACATACCTTCTTCATGATTGTCAGGGCTTATAAGGAAAGTCCAGTGTCATCCTTGTGTGGAGTAGTAGTTGGGACTTCAAATCTTAGCTGGGAGGGTGAAAATTATGAGGGAAGAAACAAGACTTTTGTGATTTTCATGCATAGGAGGTCAATGCTGTGGCTTCTGTGTTCCATGTTAACATATTTCAGACTGTGGTGGACCTGAAAGTTAACAATGACTCCCATTTCCTAATGCAATTGAAATTTTAGGGGTGTATCAGGTCCGGAGTTCCTGGTATAGGCTGTGATACCTTGTTGAAGGTGGCCCAGGGACCCATGCTGCCTTGACGTTGGTTGTTCCCTCTCCTTCCCCAGTGAACAAGAGTGGTATTGGTATTGGGGATTGCTGGAGTGGGAGAGCTGAGAAAGGATAGTTGCAAACCCTTGGGAAAAGAATTGTAGGTTTTGTAAGATCACTCAATGCCTTCATATTTATGACCTATTCCATTTTTGCAGGAAGGCTTCAGTAAAGTGTGTGAGTTGGGAGTGGGGTTGGGGGGCGGTGGTACTCATCAGTGGGAGTTGCTGGTGAGTTAAGCTTGTGCTTTCCTGGTGATCAGTGTTTCTCAGCTGGGGCTGGGAAGGTACCGTTGACAATTGTACCATGGGATAACTCTGTGTGGGATTGTCCCAAGCATTACAGGATGTTTAGCATCCTTGGATTCTATGAATTAAATGCCAGTAGTACCCCTCATCATTGTGACATTCAGAAGGTCCCCACACGTTTCTACACCTTTGTGAACCAAATGTGAGTAGCATCTGTCTGTCCTCCCATTCACTGCAAGTGTACACAGTGGGAGCTTGCCTGGAGGTGGTTTCCTCAGAGACCATGGATTTCCATTCCCTCTTGCTTGGCAAAAGGTGGTTTGTGACCAGGCAGCCCAGGTGGGAGCTCTTTTCTGTGCTGGGAGAGCGTTTGGGAACTGAGAAGCCCCTGCAGTGGTTCCACTTACTCTAAACCTCTCTCCATGTTTGCCTTCCCCACAGAAGCAGGGAGCATCCTGATCTGCAGCTGTGGTGTCAACCTTGGAAACAGCATTCAGGGGATGGGAGAGCTCATTCCAGACACATCCAAGTCGCTGAAGCCAAGAGCAAGGAGGAAGCCCTAAGCTATAGAACTTTGAATGGGGCAGTGGAGAAACCCCTGCCCCTGCCTCGGTCTGTGGAGGAGTCATATATCACCAGTGAGCACTGCTACCAGAAGCCCCGCGCCTATTACCCTGCTGTGGAGCAGAAGCTGGTGGTGGAGACGCGGGGCTCTGCCCTTGATGCAGTCAACACCCTCCATGAGAATGGTGATGATTCCCTCTCCCCGCGCCTGGGCTGGCCTCTAGACCAAGACAGGAACAGGGGAGACAGTGACCCCAAACCCAGCTCTCCAAAGGTATATGACTTGCTTATACTTGTTTTTAATTCAGTGTTTAAGTGCTTGTAAATTCTCCTTCTAGGGAAGATGTTTATTATAAGATTACTAGAGGCCCGGTGCATGAATTCGTGCACCGGTGGGGTCCCTTGGCATGGCCTGTGGGGATCAGGCCGAAACTGGCAATCCAATGCCACCTGCTGCTCCTGCCTGCCACTCCTGCTTATCCTGGCCCTGCTGTGCCTGCCGTAGGGCGCCAGTCAGGGCGCTTGCCAGCCGTGAGCCTTGCATCTGACGCCCGTCGGTCAGCTGAGTGGCACTCCCGCTGTGGGAGAGCACTGACTTCCAGGGGCAGCTCCTGTGTTGAGCATCTGCTCCTTGGTGGTCAGTGCGCATCATAGTGACCAGTCGACCAGTTGTTCAGTTGCTCAGGCTTTTATATATATAAATTAGAGGCCCAATGCATGAAATTCATGCAAGGGGCTCAGCCCTCGCAGCCCCAGCTGCCTCGTGGCCCCACAGTCCCAAAGCCCCGCCCACTGGTTGTTCCGGAAGGCCATTCCGGAAGGTTGTTCCACCATCTGGTCTAATTAGTATACTAGCTCTTTATTATATAGGATATATAGATATTTATTGTAAAATCATATTTAAAATTGCTTATCACAGATGATTTGTTTTTTCCCCCTTTTAAAATGGGTGCAAAGTAAGGAGAGCTCACTTAAATCAAAGATCATTGGTTATGGGGAATGCCCACAAAATGGCATAGTCTGTGGGAGTTGGGGTGGAGAGGTAGGAAGTAGCAAGGAGAAAAGGGTTGATTAGGACTTGATAAATGAAACTAAGTTAGGAAAATGAGTTTTGTTGTTGCTGGTTTTTTAAAATGCTATTTATGTTATAATTGTATCTTGGCATGAGCCAAGATGAGTCAAGCATTGTGTTAGGCATAAGTTTTTCCAATACAGTTCTGTGATAACTTTACTTGAATATTTAACTTTGCTTAAGAACATAGCCCTAACATAAGAACAGTCTGTTTGTCAAAATATTTGCAAGTTTCATCAGTTTTCCCAAACCACTCTATTTTTTTGTTTTTCAAATCATTCTTTTCTGAAACTCCATGTCATCTTCTTGCTAAAGTTGTCATCTTTAACTGGTCACTGGTCTTGTTCTATCCTGTTCTCAGTTGTCAGTGAAGCTGTGTGTGATTTAAAAAAAAATGTTTTTATTGACTTTAGAGAGAGAGATAAAAACATCAATGATGAGAATCATTGATTGGCTGCTCCCTTACTGGGGGTTGAGCCTGAAAACTGGGCATATGCCCTGACCTGGAGGTGAACCGTGATCTCTTGGTTCATGGGTCAACACTCAACCACTGAGCCACACCAGCCGGGCGAGGCTGTGTGTGATTTGAGAGCTTCTATACCCTGTCATCCTTACTTTCACAGAATTGCTGGTCGGTATCACCAGTGTTAAATATGTTGCTGTTTATTGCTGAGCATCCTAAATTATAAGTCAAACAAAGGTGAGCCTAGTATCTCATTCAGTCTGTGCCCTTGCCAGTGTCAAAACAGTGCTGAGCAAGGCTGGTAAGGATATAGTTTTTTTTGAGGGAGACCCAGTTTCAAGTCTGGACTAGGATCCACTTACTCTGTGGTCCTAAACAGGTCACTTCACCTCCCCTGGCTTCATGGCTTTGCACATAGTAAGCTCTAAATAAATCTTAGCTAAAATCTATTTCAGCCGAAACCGGTTTGGCTCAGTGGATAGAGCGTCGGCCTGTGGACTGAAAGGTCCTAGGTTCGATTCCGGTCAGGGGCATGTGCCTGGGTTGCGGGCACATTCTCAGTGGGAGATGTGCAGGAGGCAGCTGATCGATGTTTCTCTCTCATCGATGTTTCTAACTCTCTATCTCTCTCCCTTCCTCTCTGTAAAAAATCAATAAAATATATTTAAAAAAATCTATTTCATTTCAAATAAATGAATAAAAGGTTGATCTCACAAACTCCAGAAAAGGTTTACACTCCTGAAGACTAGGCAGATTTCATAGAGGTGTCTGGAACATAATAAAAAATCAGAAAATACTGGGTTTAAACAGGGCAGGCAGGGTTAAAAAATCTCTTTCATTGATGGCAGCCTGACTTTAGGTCAGCACTGTGTTTTATCTATTTCATCCTCAGGAACATTTAAAGTAGATTTTACTACTACCATCTTTTCCAAAAGGGAACCAGAAGCTCGGAGAGGTGAAATAACTTATCCAGGTTCATGTATTCAGCAAGACATAGAGCTAGGACTTAAAACTCTTGTTTGATTCCCACATATCTTGTTTATACTTGCCCTGCTATACTCTGATCTCAGGGCTCTGGAAGCCATTCTTTGAGGCCCACGTCAGGCCTAGGGCATTGGACAAGCCACTGAGAAGCAGCTGTGGAGTCCTTGGAGCCAGAGGTGTGTGCTGCCCTGAGGTGGTTGCAGTTGGTACAGCAGGCACGTTTTTGGCCAGTGCCCAAGAGAGGGAGGAGAGAGATAGACATTTGGAATATTTAAACTGCAACTGGTTTTTCAGTTGGTGTCAAACGCTGGCTGGAGCTGTCTCTACTCAATACTTAAATGTCAATTGCATCCCCAGGTGAGGGAATATGTCTCCAAAAAGGTCCTACCAGAGGAAGCCCCTGCTCAAAAGCTGCTGGACAGAGATGGAGAGGGGCTCCTGAGCTCCCAGCACCAGTGGCAGTTTAACCTGCTGACCCATGTGGAATCTCTTCAGGACGAAGTCACGCATAGGATGGACTCCATTGAGAAGGAGCTGGATGGTAGGTCTCCTGCCTACTTCTCTGCCCATTGGCGGGCACTGTGAGCTTGCCAGGATGAGCTGCTTTCTGAACTCCCCTACCTGGCTCTCCAGGGACAGTGTATTCTTGCCTCCTCTTTTTTTCAGTTTCACCCACCTCCATTCTCTTCTCAAGATGGACCAGCCTTACTTTTAGTATTTATCCGTTACTTGTAAGGACTGTGTGATGCTAGGGGTTCTGCCCCACTTGCCCAGTCTTTTCTGCGGAAGAGCAAGTAGGCTCTGCCTGCAGACTGTGTGTGAGTTGAGCAAATCTTTACTGACCGAGTTCATAATTGGGTATCTGAGGATTAGTCTAAAAAACACATAGCACTTTTATTTCTCCCCTTGATAAAATCTGAAATGAAGCCTTCTCCTCCATATCAGTAGAGATCAAATAGAACTTTACAGAATCATTTGTGTAGTCCTTGGGTATTTCTCCCAGATATTAGTGGTAACAGATGGACGTGGAGGACAGAACTTGTGATGATGAACATGATCAAGTTCAGTCCCTTTTGATCCCCAGGAAGTTGCCAGGTTGGTTTTTGAAGACAAAATTCCTTCTTGATTATTCACTTTATTTCCTAATTATTTGTTTTCATCCTTAAAATAGAGCGTGATTAAGAAATAAATGTTCTGTTTGAGGATGCTGAGTACAGTCAAGCTATTACTTTAATTGGGGATATAAAACATACTATGAAGGAACTCAGGGAAATGCCATATGCTACACAAGCTAGGGTCATAAGGTGTGTCCAGGACGTGTATGGCTGACGCCATGCCGGGGGAGAACTGTTTGAGGGGCAGCAGTTACAGCCAGGCTTTCTGGAACTCCTGGGACTGAAGCGGAGCCTTGAGGAGAGGGATGTCTTCTGCTGAAGAGGTGACTCAGAGTGGATGATAAGAGGACTGGTTCTACTGGAAAATGGATTGCCACATTGGAGGATAGTGAGAGAAAGAGAGATCTACATGACCTCATGCTTATGTCTTGTCCCTGAGGCAAACCTGAGGAACTGGGATTAGGAGGCTAATCCAGGGTCCATTGTGAGGGCATTTCTGGAAGAAGTTTTTATGTCTCTTTTACTCCTAAAAAGTTTGCTTGGGCTCCTTAGAGTTGTAACTGATACCACTATTTGTGAAAATGCTATTAGATTGCTGAAAGAGGATTGAATGTCAGACTGAAAATTGTTGATTTTCAGAGAATGGCAGTAGGAGTGGCTATGGGTCCCAGAGAGAAACTGGGTGAACAACATTCTGTTGTTGCCAAAGGAATCTGCCCTTAGGGGAGAAGTCAGAACCTACCTACTTCTTTAAGATTTACCAATGTATTCAAACTGGTCACTATGGAGTTTTTCTTGCTCAAGAGGTCGGTAGCCACTCTCATGTGACTTTGATTCTTTACTCTTGTTTTCAAGTTCAGTTCTGAGAAGGCAGTCTTATTTATTTATTTTTTTTCAAGTCTTGTACTTGTTGGAATCAGGAGGAGGGAATGTTCCTCTCCTTGGAACACCCAGGTACCAAAAAGAAAATCTGAGAGAGGGAGGATGGTGAGCTCTGCAGAGCTTGAGCAGTCAGTGGAGCATTTTGCTAGACCGTTCCTACATTTTTTCACTGCTTTTGTTGAGTGCTTGCTATGTTCCACGCACAATTGAGTGTTAGGGATATATCATGGTGAGCAAGGCAGACTTGGCCTCTGCCTTCATGGAGCTTGATCTTGTGGTAGAGACAGATATTAATTAAATCACCCATTATAAGTGATTACAAACCGGTAGGTGCTCCAAAGGAGAAGAACATGAGCTAGTGTAGCACTCATAACAGTGGGACCAGACTCACGGTGTAGAATTGGGAAATGTTTCCCTGAGAAGTAACTTGCAGGAAACAAAAGATTTAGAAAGGTGAGGAGGAAGGTGGAGGGCTGGGTTTGAGGAGGGGAGATGATTGTGTGTGAGACTACGAAGCTGCTTGAGAAAGCCTTATCAACTCTAGAGCTGCACTAATATAGTCACTTGCTATGTGTGGCTGTTTAATTAAAATTAAATACAATTTTTATTTTTTTTTGTTAATCCTCACCCGAGGATATTTTTTCCATTGATTTTTTTTAAAGAGAGGGAGGGATGAGGATGGGGGTGGGGTGGAGATGGGGGAGAGAAACATTGATGTGAGAGAGAGACATCAGTTGGTTGCCTCCCGGGGATTCAACCTGCAGCCCAGTTACGTGCCCTTGACTGGGAATTGAACCCTTAACCTTTTGGTGCATGGGCCAGCACTCTAACCACTAATCAACATTGGCCAGGGCTATAATTTATTTTTTAACAAATTTTATTTATTGCCCGGCTGGCATGGCTCAGTGGTTGAGTATCGACCTATGAACCAGGAGGTCATGGTTCGATTCCCAGTCAGGGCATATGCCCAGGTTGGGGGCTCGATCTCTAGTAAGGGGCGTGCAGGAGGCAGCCGATCAATGATTCTCTCTCATCATTGATGTTTCTCTCTCTCTCTCTCTCTCTCTCTCTCTCTCTCTCTCTCTCTCTCTCTCTCTCTCTCTAAAAAATATTTTTTAAAAAATTTATTGATTTGAGAGTAAGTGGGGGGGGAGAGAGAAGAGAAATATCAATTTGTTATTCCACTTATTTATGTATTCATTGGTTGATTCTTTTTTTTTTTAATATATTTTATTGATTTCCCACAGAGAGGAAGGGAGTTTATTGATTTCCCACAGAGAGGAAGGGAGAGAGCTGCCTCCTGCACATCCCCTACTGGGGACGTGCCTGCAACCCAGGTACATGCCCTTGACCGGAATCGAACCTGGGACCTTTCAGTCCGCAGGCCGACGCTCTATCCACTGAGCCAAACCGGTTTCGGCACATTGGTTGATTCTTATTTGTGCCCTGACCTGGGATCGAATTGGCAACCTTGGCATATCAGGACGATACTCTACTAACTGAGCTACCAATCCAGGGCAAAATGAAATACAATTTAAATTCAGTTTCTCATTTGCACTAGCCATGTTTTAAATGCTCAGTAGGTACATATGGCTGGTGGCTATTGTATCAGACAACATAGACCATTTCCATGTTGCAGAAAGTTCTATTGGACTGCACTGCTCTAAAGCATTTGAGTTTTGTCCTGGGGTAGTATTTTGTAGGGAGGTTGATGAATTAATGTTGATGCCTGAACTGGCCTCCCCTTCCTGCCCCCCATGAGTGGTCAAATGGGATATGGTGTTGAAATTGGTGCTGAAATTGACAGTCTTACACATCAAGTGTTGGGAACTCATTGGATTTTCTCTCTCTCTTCTGCCTGCAGTGTTGGAGAGCTGGCTGGACTATACTGGGGAACTGGAGCCCCCGCAACCCCTGGCCAGGCTTCCACAGCTCAAGCATTGCATTAAGCAGCTGCTGACGGACTTGGGCAAGGTGCAGCAGATCTCGCTCTGCTGTTCAACATGAAACTGGGCACCCAGAACTAATGGGGACACAATACAGGGGTGCCTGCAGGAGGAACTTTGCATTTTTTAAATAAATAAACCTAGCATGCCGAATGCATGTGACACCGACTGACTTCAGGGATCTGGGCAGATGGGGTGTGATGGACATTGGACAAAGAGGCCATTTGGGCTGCTGGAGGGCAGGGCACTCTGATCTCAGAGCCTACCAAGAAGGTAGCAAACAGACTCTTGGGATTCCCTTCTGTGCACATCGTTGAATGAAAAGTGAGTCTTTTTGCACAAACTTCACTTGAAATCGTGCCACTGATGATAAATGGAATGAGAGCCAAAAAAGTTTCGTCGGAAACTGTTGTAGATTCAACTTGCAGCTTATTTAATTGACTTTTCTGTCAGGTTGGGGCACATGACAAGCCTTGTGGTTTCTGCCTGGCATGGATATAGGCAGCAGGTTTCATTTTCATTTTTCCAGCTTCATGGGAATGTCGTGACTTCACCATTCTGTGGAGATTGGGAAGGAGCAGAGGCCTTGGCTGCCCTGCCTTCTCTGTCGGACTCTTCACTTTTTTTCATCACATCTTGTGCATGACTTCATGGTACTGGGGACAAGTTTTGTATGCTTTTATCCCAGAGTTGGCTGGGTTATGTCTTTTATAGCAGAGCCCATACAGCCAGTGGAGGAACTAGAATCTCACTGTTCGAAGAAGCTAGGAGGAATTCCAAACTGAAACAGGCAGGGTCTGGGACCCAAAGGACAGCATTTTCTACCCACTTCTTAATATTGACAGCTTCCCAGTTCTATTTAATGTCCAAAAAGTGTTTCCCCAAATTTTGAACTCTTTCACTGTAAAGATTTGTTACAAAGAATGTGGTTTGGGGAATTACCTTATTTTATATTGCTGTAAACAAACTTTAGATTCTACATGTGCCACTTTCCTCCTTCCCTGAAGGGTGTATGTTTAATAGTGGCATTTTCAAAATTGTTTTAATATACTTTAACACTTTAAATTTCCGGTTTGTATTATTTTGTGAAATTAAGGTGATTATGCTGCTTATGGTCCAGATACAATTTGTACCTTTTGAGATAATATTTGTTACTCTCACAGGTTACGGTTCTACATGTAATTGCTATATTGTTGTTTTTTCCTTACTAGACAAAGTTAAAGAAAATGTTCCATGTTTTGAGGAGTGACCTGTTTCACTGTTTTGTTTTCTTAATCACTAAAAAAAAAAAAAGCAAAGCACAGTTGTCCATTAACACTCACAAGTTAATTATGGGTTTATGAATCTGTAATGTTATATGCTGCAAATATTTACTATGTAAACGTGAAGTAGCCAATATCTCAATAGCAATGACAGTATCTCCAGCGATTTGTGGATGGTTAGGCTTTAGGCACAGGTCATTGTAGTCATGAAGGCCTCTGTACCAAGATCTATTTCAGGGAATGCTGTCCAGCGATTTGTTCACCATGTGATATAAAATGAATTTAGGACAAGTTGACCTGCTGTAGCTTTTCCATCAGAGGGAATACATGTAGCTATGACATCTGTAATAAAGCTGACACAATTCCTCTACAAAGAGGCTGTTTCCCGTTGCTAAGGTTGGCGTTTCTGGTATAGGAAGAAACCCTCTAGGAGTGTGCATGGCATCTATGTTTTGCATAATTTATCAGACAGCCTCATAAGAACTGTGTGATGCTTGTCTGAAAAGGGAAGAAACATGATGGTTTTCTGTAGCCACAACTGTGAGGTATGACGACTTGTATTATTAGATTACTGATATTTTCCCCCTTAAAATAAATTTGAGTGTCACATTTGAGGGAGCTGTAACTTTAAGACAATTTCATGTCTTTTTCAAAGATGGAATTAAACTACCCTAATTTTGTCCGTTAGTTGGGCTTATCGTTTAAGTTCTGCAAAGAAAAAAAGTCCCATTTCATTCATTGTGACTTTTGTCTGTAGGGAAGCAGGGATGATTCCAAGTTCTGGTAACCTCAGTGTGCTTCCCTAATTTAAAGCCATGTTAAGGGGCTCCATCCTCATTCCTGGGTCAATCTGAATAAACCCCAAGTTGGAGCACTGGAAACAGTTATTTGCAAATATTACTGTTACCATTTAGAAATATGTACACTACCTAAGTTTTCTTTTGAGTAAAACTATCCACCTTTTAAAAAATTGCCTTGACAAACAGTTCTGGTTTGAGTAATCATTTTGTTTCAAGTGATAGAGTATATGCAAGGTGGACCCTTGATGAGCCAACGTTGCACTGTGGATACATTATGTTTACGCGCTATTAGAACAGAAGGCGCTGTATATAGAAATGTTGCTTTGAAGCAATATTTGCAAAACACGCAAACTTCTGTATCTGTATTTGGAAAAAATAAAACAGGTTTTTGTTGCTATGTTTGTCAAGTTATTGAGTTATAAAATTCTCTATTCTAATATGCATTATTTAACTTTCTATAATCTTTTAAAGGAAGTCTGCTTTTACATTCTAAACAGATTTTTCTGCAAGGAGGCAGATGGATATAAAAGCTCAAGACCCTAAATCCCAAGAAAGTATGCAAAATACTTTTGAATTAATTTAAGTGTGTAATATTCAAAAGTAAAATGTCCCACACCAGCCTCTACCCCAGTGGTTCTCAACCTTGGCTGCACATTAGAGTCACCTGGGAATCTTTTTAAAATCCTGATTTCTGGGCCTCATCCTCCGAAAATTCTGTTTCTTTGTTATGGGGTGGGGCCACAACATTACTAACAAAGAAACAATTTCCGGAGGATGAGGCCCAGAAACCAGGATTTTAAAAAGATTCCCAGGTGATTCTAATGTGCAGCCAAGGTTGAGAACCACTGCTCTAGCCCATTTTAGCTCATTTGTTGTGAACTGCAGGTTTATTAGATTTTGATTATTGAAAGCAGTGCAGGGAAGACAGGTTTGGTCTTCCTGATGAGATGGCACCCTGATGCATTTAGGGTACTTTTGAGACAAATCCAAACTGCCTGTGGACCCCAATTAGCTCCTTCCTGGTTGGGCTGAAGACGCAAGGAACAGAGTAGGTTTTAGATTTCATAGTAGAGCTTCCCTATTTCCATATTCCTTCTTCCCTTTATTTTTTTCTTAATCCTCACCTGAGGATTTTTTCCCATTGCTTATCAGAGTGAAAGGGGGAGGGAGAAACATTGATGTGAGAGACACATTGCCTTCTGCAAGCAAAATGCTCTAATTGGACACTGGTCAGGGCTCCTTCCTACCTTTCTAAACAATTATGCTTATTTAAAAAATAAATGGAAGTGGTTGGAGAGAAATTTAAATGGGTAGCTCTCCTGGCCGGGCAGCTAAGTTGGTTAGAGCCATCTGCCTGATAAGCCAAGGTTGCATGTTCGATTCCCTGGTCCGGGCACATAGAAGAATCAACCAATGAATCCATAAATAAGTGGAACAACAAAATCAATACATTTTTAAAAAATGCCTAGCTCTAGCAATATAATCAATTAGTTCACACCAGTTCTGCTTAAATCCTTCTAGAAGCCTAAAATTTGGCAAAGACGGTGAACCTGGAGGCATAAACCAGAGCTAGCAAAAACTAGTCTCTCTAAGGAACTGCTCTGAAACCTATTAAAACAGCCCAATGGTTTGGGCCTTTTGGGAATCTGTGCCCAAAGGGCAGGCTATTAGTGGCAGTGCTGGTTTAGAGGTAGTCAGGTAAACAATCATTTAATAGAGCCAGTTATTTGCCTGCCTGATGTCACAAATATATATAGCAAGATGTGTCACTATTTTCTCAGGTAGGAAAACAAGCTTACATTCTAGCTAGTGAGAGGGGGCGAATATGGAACCCTAATTACAGACTCCAGCAAAACAAAGGACATCCAAGTAGGGTCCTGGGAAGCGTGCAAGAGAAAAATTTCCCAGATGTGGCGAATGCCTAGGCCTAGCCAACACGTAAGGATCCAACAAAACCCAACGTAGGCCAAGTGAATTAGGAAACAAAGGCTTTATTCTCATGGGCTCCCACTAACCAGAAATCAGGTTGAAATACGCTCGGGAAAATAAACCCAGTAAAGAAGGAAAAGGGCTACATCAGACTACAAGAGCTGCGAAAGCTCGTTTTCATGAACGTGGAGTGGGGAGCGAGGCTCCAGTCCAGAGAGCCCCGGGACCAGGCCGCCCGCCGCTCAGCCGGTGATGCGAACATCGGTGCGGCGGTGAAGCCGCCTGGCCCGCGCCGCCTCGGGCAAGATGGCGAGCAGCTGCTCTTGCACCAGCATCTCCACGATCTGCTCCTTCGTGCGGATGTCGGGTCGCAGCCACTGGCGAGAGAGCTCCCGCAGCTGCCGAAACGCCTCTCGCGGGCCCGCTGCGTCTCGGTAGCGGAACTGTCGGAAACGCTGGCGGAACGTCTCCGGACCGGGCCGGGAGCCGCCAGGGCCTGGGGAGGAGCGCGGAACGGCTTCAGCAAGCGGCGCGGGCCCCAGGGGTGCGGGCCCCGCGGAGGCAGCCACGGGCGGAGGGATCGCTTCGGGAACAGCGTTGGCGTTGGAGGGTTCGGGCGGTGGAACCTCAGGAATCGACGAGGAGCCCGCAGCGTTACGCTCCGGGCCTGAGCTCGGGCCGGCTCCTTCCTCTTTCTCCCGCGGCGACGCGGAGCTCCCAGTGGCCGCCAAGCCCTGATGGGTCGCCTCCATGACTCCGGATCTGGACGTCACTCTTTGTCCTACGGCTGCGGGTCCAGCACTGCGTTTGCGCCGGGTGGGCGAGAGGAATACGTTTTCCGCTAAAGGGGAGAGTCTGTGCAACCGGAGGGAGGCGGGCTCCGGGAGAACGGAAAGCGCGCCAACGCACCGACCGCGGCGACGCCCCTGGGCGGACGGAAGCGGAAGTCTCCGCTGGCATCTCTATGATGAGCTCGGCGCGCGAGCGCCCGGAAGCCGAGTCCCGGCGACAGACAGCGGCGCCCCCTTGCGTTCGCGAGTCGCGTCAGGAGACCTGTCGCGGGCGAATTTAAGCTGCGGTGGCCCTTCCTTGGAATGGTGGCGCCTCTAAGCACCAGTTCGAGGAGTCAGAGTCGGTGGACTGGGAGGAGCCGGAGGAGGAGGAGGAGGAGGACCAGCGGGGTTCTCTTCCGCTGTAATCTCTTCAGCTTGCAGGTGACCGGCGCCAGCTCCTGTGCGCGTCTACTCACTAGACCCTGATTAGGACGCCGGAGCGGGACGTGGGGAGGGGGTTGGGGGTGGGGGCCGGTCGGGCACTGAGGGAAAGTTCTCTTGCTCTGTCAAAAGTGGACGGCATCCTGCCTTCCTATGTCACAAAGTAAATACTCAAGAACTTTGCCGTTATTATTTCTTGCGTGTCCTCTGAAACCAAGGGACAGGTGATTCTGAGTTGGGCTTTTAACTTTAGGATTAGTAAATACACTAAATCAGTGATGGCGAACCTTTTGAGCTCGGCGTGTCAGCATTTTGAAAAACCCTAACTTAACTCTGGTGCCGTGTCACATATAGAAATTTTTTGATATTTGCAACCATAGTAAAACAAAGACTTATATTTTTGATATTTATTTTATATATTTAAATGCCATTTAACAAAGAAAAATCAACCAAAAAAATGAGTTCGCGTGTCACCTCTGACACGCGTGTCATAGGTTCACCATCACTGCACTAAATGCATTGCTCCATATGGTGGTCACTAGCCACATGTGCTTACTGAGCCCTTGAAAGGTGGCTAGTTGGAATTGAGATGTACTGTAATTTAAAATACAGGAGGGCCCTGTTGGTTTGGTTCACTGGCAACCATAGTAAAACAAAGACTTATATTTTTGATATTTATTTTATATATTTAAATGCCATTTAACAAAGAAAAATCAACCAAAAAAATGAGTTCGCGTGTCACCTCTGACACGCGTGTCATAGGTTCACCATCACTGCACTAAATGCATTGCTCCATATGGTGGTCACTAGCCACATGTGCTTACTGAGCCCTTGAAAGGTGGCTAGTTGGAATTGAGATGTACTGTAATTTAAAATACAGGAGGGCCCTGTTGGTTTGGTTCACTGGTTAGAGGGTCGACCTTCAGACTGAAAGGTTTCTGGTTCGTTCTGGTCAAGGGCACATGCCCAGGTTGCAGGCTCTATCCCCAGTAGGGGGCGTTCAGAGGCAGTTGATCAATGATTCTCATCATTGATATTTCTCCTACCTTCTCTGAAGTCAATAAAAATATATTTAAATAAATAGAATACACAAGAGATGAAAACATATCAAGCATTCTTCTGAGTCCTTAATGGTATGAAATTAGAAATCAGCTACAATTAAAATGCTCAAAAGCAATCAAACACATGGAGGCTAAATAGCATGCTATTAAACAATGAATGGGTTACCAAAGCGATCAAAGAAGAAATAAAAAACATCCTGGAAACAAATGACAGTGAAAACACAACAATCCAAAATCTATGGGACAGTGAAAGCAATCCTGAGAGGGAAGTTCATAGAACTACAGGCCTACCTGAAAAAACACACACAAAAACAAAAACAACAAGAAAAACTGGTAATAAGTTAATTAACCCTACAACTTAAAGAATTAGAAAAAGCAACAAGAAAAGCCCAGAGTAAGTAGAAGGAAGGATAGAGATCAGAGTGGAAATAAATGACATATAGACCTAAAAAACTATATAAAAGATCAATAAAACCAAGAGCTGGTTCTTTGACAGGATAAACAAAATTGATGAACCTCTAGCCAGATTACCAAGAAACAGAGAGGACCCAAATAAAATCAAAAACAAAAAAGGTGAAATAACAACTGACTCCACAGAAATACAAAGGATCATTAAAAAACAAAACAAAACAACTATGAACAACTCTATTCCAACAAACTGAACAACCTGGATGAAATGGATATATTCCTAGAAAAATACAATTTTCTAAAACTCAATAAAGAAGACTCAGAAAACCTAAATAGGCTGATAACTACTGATGAAATTGAAGCAGTAACAAAAAAAAAGAAAAGCAAAAGCCCTGGTGCAGAAGTCTTCATAGGGGAGTTTTACCAAACATTCAAAGAAGAACTAACACCCATCCTCCTCAAACTATTCCAAAAAAAATTCAAGAGGAAGGAACACTTTCAAGCTCTTTCTATGAGGCCAGCATTACCCTAATCTCAAAACTAGATAAAGAGCCTACAAAGAAAGAGAATTACAGGGCAATATCTCTGATGAACATAGATGCTAAAATCCTCAACAAATTTTTAGCAAACCAGATTCAGCACTACAGTAAAAAGATTATACACCATGACCAAATGGGATTTATTCTAGGATGCAAGGCTGGTACAATATCTGCAAATCAATAAATGTGATACAGCACATTAACAGGTTGCAAGACAAAAAGTCACATGATCATATCAATTGATGCAAAAAAAGCATTTGACAAAACCCAACATCCTTTTTTTTGATAAAATTCTCAGCAAAGTGGGAATAGAGGGGTCATACCTCAACATAATAAAAGCATTATATGACAAACCTACAGCCAACATCATACTCAATGGGCAAAAACTAAAGCCATTTCCCCTAAGAACAGTAACAAGACAGGGATGCCCACTTTCACCACTCATGTTCAACATAGTACTGGAAGTGCCAGCCATAGCTATCAGACAAGAAGAAGAAATAAAAGGCATCCAAATTGGAAAGGTGGAAGAAAACTGTCATTATTGGAAGACAACACGATATTGTACATAGAAAACCCTAAAGACTCCATCTAAAAGCTACTAGATTTACTAAATGAATTCGTTAACGTAGTAGGATGCAAAATTAACATCCAGAAATTGATGGCATTTTTTTAAAGGTAAGGCCTGAATTTATTTATTTATTTATGAATATATTTTTATTGATTTCAGAGAGGAAGAGAGAGGGAGAGAGAGATAGAAACATCAATAATGAGAGAGAATCACTGATAGGCTGCTTCCTGCACACTCCACACTGGGGATCGAGCCCACAACTGGGGCATGTGCCCTGACTGGGAATCAAACCATGACCAGATTTTTAGGTCCATGTTCAATTACTGAGCCATGCTGGCCTGGCCGATGGCATTTTTATATACCAATAATGAATTCTCAGAAAGAGAAACTAAAAAAACAACAACAAAAAAATTAAGATACTTAGGAATAAACCTAACCAAGGAGGTAAAAGACCTGTACTTGGAAAACTACAGGACTTTGAAAAAGAGATAGAGGAAGATATAAAGAAGTGAAAGAAAATACCGTGTTTATGGGTTGGTAGAATCAACATCATTAAAATGTCCATACCACCCAAAGCAATCTATAGATTCAGTGACAAACCCATTAAAACACCAATGGTGCTGAAACCGGTTTGGCTCAGTGGATAGAGCGTCGGCCTGCGGACTGAAAGGTCCCAGGTTCGATTCCGGTCAAAGGCATGTACCTGGGTTGCAGGCACATCCCAAGTGGGGGGTGTGCAGGAGGCAGCTGATCGATGTTTCTCTGTCATCGATGTTTCTAACTCTCTATCTCTCTCCCTTCCTCTCTGTAAAAAAATCAATAAAAAAAAATGAATCTCTGTATTAAAAAAAAACAAAACACCAATGGTATATTTCACAGACTTAGAACAAACTATCCAAAAATTTATATGGAATAAAAAAAAAAAAAGACCCTGAATAGCCACAGCAATCTTGAGAAAGAAGAACAAGGTTGGAGGAATCACAATACCAGATATCAAGTTATACTACAAAGCCACTGTGCTCAAAACAGCATGATACTGGTACAAGAATAGGCATACAGACCAATGGATCAGAACAGAGACCCCAGAAATTGACCCAAGCCATTATGCTCAATTAATATTTGACAAAGGAGGCAAGAGCATACAATGGAGTCAAGATAGTCTCTTCAATGAATGGTGTTGGGAAAATTGGACAGATACATCAAAAAATGAAACTAGTCCACCAACTTACACCATACACAAAGATAAAATCAATCAAAATGGATATAAGAGATGAAACCATAAAAGTCTTAGAAGAAACCACAGGCAGCAAAATCTCAGACATCTCTGTAGCAATATGTTTACGGATACATCTAGGACAATGGGAACTAAGGAGAAAATAAACAACTGGGACTACATCAAAATAAAAAGCTTCTGCACAGCAAAAGAAGCCATCAACAAGATAACAAGAGAGCACAATGCTTGGGAGAACTTATTTGCCAATGATACATCCAATAAGGGGTTAATCTCCAAAATTTATAGGGAACTCATAAAACAACAAAAGGAAGATAAAAAATCCAATTTAAAAATGGGCAAAGGACTTAAATAGATACTTCTTGAAAGTGGACATACAAAAGGCCAAGAGGCTTATGAAAAAATGCTCAAAGTCACTAATCATCTGAGAGATGCAAATCAAAACAACAATGAGATACCACATCACACCTGTCAGAATGGCTATCATCAACAAATCAACAAACAACAAGTGTTGGTGAGGATGTGGAGAAAAGGCAACCCTAGCACACTTCTGGTGGGAATGCAAGGATGGTGCAGCCACTGTGAAAAAGCAGTATGGAGTTTCCTGAAAAAACTAAAAATGGAACTCCCATTTGACCCAGTGATCCACTTCTAGGGATATATCCCAAGAAACCAGAAACACCAATCAGAAAGGATATATGCACCCCTATGTTCATAGCAGCACAATTTACAATAGCTAAGATTTGGAAACAGCCTAAGTGCCCATCAGCAGATGAGTGGATTAAAAAACGTTGACACATCTATACAATGGAATACTATGCAGCTGTAAAAAGGAAAGAACTCTTACCATTTGCAACAGCATGGATGGACCTGGAGAGCATTATGCTAAATGAAATAAGCCAATCAGAGAAAGATAAGTATCACATTATCTCACTCATATGGAATCTAATGAACAATATAAACTGATGAACAAAAATAGATCCAGAGAGAAGCATCGATCAGACTGTCAAACCTCAGAGGGAAGGCAGGGGACGGTGAGCAGGTGGGAAGATATCAATGAACTTATATGCATATATGTATAACCAGGAACACAGGCAATAGGGTGGTGAAGGCCTGGCAGGTCAAGCTGGGGGAGGTCAATGGGGGGAAAAGGGGATATATGTAATTCTTTCAACAATAAAGATCTACAATAATAAAAGTGTAATATGCTAATTAGACCGGACGGCCAAACGACCTTCTGGACAAAGCCAGGGCTGTGAGGCAGAGTCCCTTGCATGAATTTTGTGCATTGGGCCTCTAGTTATAAATAAATAAATAAATAAACAAACAAACAAACAAACAAATAAATAAATGGTACTTAGTACAAAAAAATGCAAGATATCTCAATCATTTTTTATATTGATTACATGTTGGAATAATATTTTGCATATATTGGATCAAGTAAAAGATAGTAAAATTAATTGCACTGTGTCATTTTACTTTTTTAAAAATATTTTTTTATTGATTTCAGAGAGGAAGGGAGAGGAGGAGAGAGAAACATTAATGACGAGAGAGAATCATTGATCAGCAGTCTCCTGCATGCCCCTAACTGAGGATTGAGCCTGCAACCTGGGCATGTGCCCAGACCTGGAATTGACCCTGGGACTCCTAAGTCTGCAAGCTGATGCTCTATCACTAAACTAAACCAGGTAGGGCTCATTTTACTTTTTAAATATGGCTACTAGAAAGTTTTAAATTACATAGATGGCTAATATTATATTTTTATTGAATAGCACTGTGGTAGGGTAGGCTGCCCTGGTAGAATCCCCATTGCAGGGTTTATTTGCCTTGTTGAGAGGATTAAACCAGTAAAACCCTTGGAAAGAAAGGACTTTAAAAATGTTTGCTGTTGTCTTCATTAGGTAAATTTTTTGCTATCTCTAAGCTACAGTTTTCTTATCTGTAAAATGTGGTGTAATAAAATTTACCTCATAGAAGTTATGAGAATTCAATGAGGTGATGCAGGTAAAAGCATGTAGCTCTGACAGCCCTTCAGTAAGTGATGTATTCTGTTTGACAGTTGACTCACAAATATACTATTTTGTATCCCAATTTTATGAATAGGGAAATTAAAGGCCAGAGAGAGACAGGGGTCCTAAATGATAGGTTTTATATGAATGACCCTTGCAGTCTCTTTGAGCTCTGTGCAGAATGAATGGGTCTGTTTAATAACCATCAACATACCAGTTACCCCTCCCCCCATCTCTTGGATGGGTAGAAGCAGATCTTCACGGAACAGTTTCCAGAGCCTGAAAACTGTGGAGGTCATCACAATGGACCTTTAATGTATTTTTAGTTACTGCCATGTGAAAATTGGGAGATCTCACATGCAATCTGGATTTCCAGGTTTTCTCTTTTTTTTATTTTTTTTATTAAGTCTTTATTGTTCAGATTATTACATTTGTTCCTCTTTTTTTCCCCCCATAACTCCCCTCCTTCCAGCTCCCACCCCACCCTCCGCCCTCACTCCCCACCCACTGTCCTCATCCATAGGTGCACGATTTTTGTCCAGTCTCTTCCCGCATCTCCCACTCCCCTTTCCCCCCCAAGAATAGTCAGTCCATTCCCTTTCTATGTCCCTGATTCTATTATAATCACCAGTTCATTCTGTACATCAGGTTATTTATTCACTTGATTCTTAGATTCATTTGTTGATAGATGCATATTTGTTGTTCATAATTTGTATCTTTACCTTTTTCTTCTTCTTCCTCTTCTTAAAGGATACCTTTCAGCATTTCATATAATACTGGTTTGGTGGTGATGAACTCCTTTAGCTTTTCCTTATCTGTGAAGCTCTTTATCTGACCTTCAATTCTGAATGATAGCTTTGCTGGATAAAGTAATCTTGGTTGTAGGTTCTTGGTATTCATCACTTTGAATATTTCTTGCCACTCCCTTCTGGCCTGCAAAGTTTCTGTTGAGAAATCAGCTGACAGTCGTATGGGTATTCCCTTGTAGGTAACTGAGTTTCTTTCTCTTGCTGCTTTTAAGATTCTCTCTTTGTCTTTTGCTCTTGGCATTTTAATTATGATGTGTCTTGGTGTGGTCCTCTTTGGATTCCTTTTGTTTGGGGTTCTCTGTGCTTCCTGGACTTGTAAGTCTATTTCTTTCAGCAGGTAGGGGAAGTTTTCTGTCATTATTTCTTCAAATAGGTTTTCAATATCTTGCCCTCTCTCTTCTTCTGGTACCCCTATAATTCGGATGTTGATACACTTGAAGCTGTCCCAGAGGCTCCTTACACTATCTTCATATTTTTGGATTCTTTTTTCATTTTGCTTTTCCGGTTGGGTGTTTTTTGCTTCTTCGTATTTCAAATCTTTGACTTGAATCTTGCGATCCTCTGGTCTGCTGTTGGGAGTCTGTATAATATTATTTATTTCAGTCAGTGTATGCTTAATTTCTAGTTGGTCCTTTATCACAACATAGAGGGTGTCACTAGATTTCTTGAGAATCTCACTACATTTATCGGCGGTTTCTAGAAAATTCTTGAAAAACCTTATAAGTGTGGTTTTGAACTCTATATCCAGTAGTTTGCTTTCCTCCATTTCTGTTATTTGTGTCCTGTTTCTTTGTCTCAGCATTTTTTATGCTTCGCTGTGTCGATAGAGTGGCTTTCTGTGCTAAGTGTGCCAATTACCTGAGAAAGACACTCTTGGTGCACCCCTTTGTGGGCTTTATGCACAGTCTTGTTGTAGTTAAGCCTTGATTGTTGTAGGTATCACTGGGAGGAATTGAACTCCAGGCCAATTGGCTGTGAGAATCAGCTGTGTCTGCAGTGGGAGAACTTCTGTGCTGGAGACACCCTTCTGGGGCAAGACTTGCTTCAGTGGGGCTTTGGTGCTCACTGAGTCTGCCCCCTGAGTGTGTCCCTTATGGATCTGAGGAGTTGTAATCTGGATGGTCCCACTCTGACCACCGGGTACACTGGCTCTTGGATCTCTAAGGAGGTGCTAATTTAGCCTCTGTCTGAGGCTACCCAGCAGGATCTATGGAGAGATCTTCAGATTCCTCTTCTTTGCTTGGGGTTTGGAGATGCCCAGATGAGGCCCAGCTGTGAAGCAATGCAAGCTGCTGTGGGGCCTTGGGCCTTATTTTGGAAGTTCTGGGTCTCTCTGACTCAGCTGCAGTTTGTTAGGTAATTTTCAGATTGCAAAGGGCCAGGCATTTCATATGCAAAAGCCTCTGTGCACAGCTTGGGCGGGGCGGGGTCTCAGGGGATCAACAGGGTGGAGCAAGCAGCTATGGCTGCTCCTCAGTCCTATCCTAAGAGGCCCCGTGTCTCAGTGTCCCGGTAATCTCTGCAAGCACCTCTGAGAGAAAGCCGTCCTCGAGTTCCGCCTGTTGCCAGACAGTCCAGTTTCTCCCCGTATGAGTCTGGGTCCCCAGAGACTTGCCGGGGACTGGAGTTCAGAGCAGTCAGGAGCTTGAGACTCCCTCCCGATTGAAAAAGACAACCGTGTCCTCAGTTGCCAGCCCTTTCCACGTGCACCTCTGTACCTCTGCACTTTACTTCCGCACCTCCTCTGAGTCTCAGTGTGCTTTTCTCTTTCCTTCTAGTTGTAGAATTTCCACTCAGCCAGCCCTTCCTTCTGTGGTTCTGGCTGATGTCTGTTTTGTCTTTTAGTTGTATTTTTGAAGTGGTTGTGCCAGGCAGCAATTTCCGGTGTTTACCTATGCCGCCATCTTGGTTTTCTCTCCTATTTATTTTTTACTATACCTCCCCTTTAAATGAAGAGAGCCCATTCCCCAATTAAAGGTAAGCAAGTTAAAGTTTTTAAAAAATTTGATTGATTGATTTTTAGAGAGAGGGAGAGAGAAACATTGATTTGTTGTTCCACTTATTTATGCGTTCATTGGTTGATCCTTATATGTGCCCTGACCAGGGATTGAACCCACAACCTTGGCGTATCAGGATGATGCTCTAACCAACTTAACTATCTGGTCAGGGCCCTGCAAGTAGAGTTTTAATAATATTATAACCAAAACATTATGCAGGTCAAATAAAGCAGTCTCAAGCTCTGTTTGGCCCATGGATGGCTTGTTTTTGGCCTCTGCCAGCCTAACCTCTTGGACATCTCACATCTGGCCATATCTCATGATCCCTGAACAGGCCCTGCCCTTTCTTCATATATGTTTATAACTTTATTATAGCAAGACTTTGTCTTATGGAGGTGGTAGCATTTTTCTTCCCCATCATATTGTGAACTTCAGGTGAGCAGAGATCGTGTTTTACTCATCTTTTTCTCCTTTATACATAGTTGGAACTCTATAAATGTTTGTTACATAACTTTTATAATTAGTAAAACAATAATGTTATCTTAAAAAGAAATTATTTCTGGAATTAACTCTAACTCCATTTTATAAGGAGGAAAGTGAGGGTCCATGTGGTTTTACCCAAGATCACATAGGAATAGGACCAGTGCTCTTTCTGAGAGTCTACTTTGTAACAGTTCAGTTACAAGATTAGGAACTGGGACAGAAATAGTACTTTATTAATTTCTAACACTGACTTTAATATCTGAATGAGTCCTCAGCCTGCCTCCTAGCAGACGACTTAATTTAGATGTCTGTAGGTAAATGGAGAATCAATTCAGTAATTTTGAGGGAATGCAATTTCAGGCTTATTGATTCAGAGCGCTGTAAACTTCCTGCTTCTTCCTCCCTAACACTGATCCAATTTCTAGGGAAATTATACAACCACAGCTGGCAGGAGGTGAGGTTGGGAGTGTCTACTTTTGGGGTCTTATCAAGTTAAAGGTCTTACTTATTGGCATCCTCTGATGCCCCTCACTAGTCTGGGTCCTATCCATGTCACTTGGATCCTCAGGCAACTCAGAGAACTGATGGGACCACCCTTCTGTCCATAGCCACATTCTGCCATCTCTCTTGCTTTCTCCATGCCCAGTAGTTTCTCTCAGAAATCCCCTAAACTTTTGTAGAGGATTTTCTTCAAGACCAGGTTAGTGGTAGGGAAGACAAAAACTCCATACTGTTCTTTCTTTCTTTCTTTCTTTCTTTCTTTCTTTCTTTCTTTCTTTCTTTCTTTCTTTCTTTCTTTCTTTCTTTCTTTCTCTCTTTCTCTCTCTCTCTCTCTTCTTTTCTTCTCTTCTCTTCTCTTCTCTTCTCTTCTCTTCTCTTCTCTTCTCTTCTCTTCTCTTCTCTTCTCTTCTCTCTGTCTGTCTCTCTCTCTCTTTGGCACTCTCTCGGGGAGCTGAGTATTGTTTCAGAAAGGGTTAGGACAATCGTTACAAATAAAAAAGAAGCACGAAAAAGAAAT